>NC_033639.1:8749092-9052086 GCF_001540865.1 Ananas comosus
TTTTTTTTTTTTTTTTTTGTCACACTACTTAAATGTAAGAATAACCACACTCAATTAATTGCTTCTATACTGTACAAATGTATAAGAATAATTTTTTAATATTTAATATATATATATATATATATATATAAGATTAGCATATTATCTATATTGCTCCTGATCGAATACTTTCTATTTGACATGAAGATAAAAAAAATAAAAAATTTTAATAAAGTACAGGGCTTATTTCAAAATATCTTATACTTAATAGAGATTACACAAATCTCTTCTTCGGTCATCACGAACCCTTCATCCAACTAATTCGTCCAAACGAACGGCCACGATTGACAGCGCAAAATTAGTTAAAATCTTCCGCGAGTTATTTTACCAAGATGTTCGCCTATACCGAGAATATCCCGACATTCCCACCCTCTCATCTCTCTCTCACTCTGAGAACTCATCTCTCTCTCGTCCGCTTCTTCGCCCCACCCCCGCTGCGCTCCCGAGCGAATCCATGGCGCGATCCTGCGACCACGAGTGGAGACCCCCCGTCGCCACGGCGGAGCCCCCCCGTGCGGCGGCGGCGACGGCGGCGGTGGCGGTGGCGAAGCCGAAGGGCGGCGCACGGCTCCTCTCCTTCCTCATCCAGGGCGCGGTCATGGTGGTGGCGCTCGCCCTCTTCTTCCTCTTCGCTGGGGTCGCCGCACTCATCCTCCTCCACCTCTTCGTCGCCGGGAGGGCCTTCCGCCGCCGCCGCCGCCGCGTCACCGCCACCCGCGGCGCAGCCGCCGCCGCCGACGGCGGCGTTGACGACGGGCCCCTGCGCGGCCTCTCCCCCGCCGATCTCCGCCGCCTCCCCTGGTTCGAGTACTCGCCGTCGCCGCCGCCGCCGCCGCCGCCGCCGCCGCCTCCCGATTGCGTCGTGTGCCTCGAGGGGATCCGGGCGCGGGAGCGGTGCCGTGCGCTGCCCCCCTGCGGCCACGTTTTCCACGCCGCGTGCGTCGATCGGTGGCTCGTGAAGTCCCCGGCGTGCCCGATCTGCCGCGCCGCCGTTTAGGCGGCGGGGGAGGAGATCGCGCGAACGCCACGGCGATGGGTTTGATCTTCCCCCTCTCCCTTTCTCTGTTTCGATCTCGATCGCCTTGTAATTTAATATTACTAGTTGTTTACTGCTAGGGTTTATTCGCCGTGTACAAAAGAAACGGTCATGATGGCACCTTCTAGTCAATCAAACCCTCTTTTCCACGAAAGAATCAAACAATTAGCCCTTTATGGTTTCTACTCATTCGTTTTTCTATTACTTTTTCTTAACAACTTTTCTAGTAGGGATGGATTAATAATAGTAGTTCCTTGGATTAATAGTTTAGTTTTGCTAATGGTGTAAGAGCTGTGATTAAGTGAGCTAATAATGTGCAGTACAAAAGCTTAGGCAGGGTAGTATCTTTCGGATGTAATGAAAGATGTTTTAGTCCCTAACTCCATATGGTATTTAATTTCGGTTTAGATTTGCTGTGCTTAGCTATTGACAAGTTCGCCTATCAAATTTTGGATATATTTGAATGAAACTACAATTAATGTTTGTTTGAGTGATTTTTGAAGAACGGAGTGAAATTTGGGGATGTAAGTATTGTGTCATTATATTTTTTAACTGCTTGTACAGACGGTAGCTAGAATTAATTTCTGTTGTTAGAGTACCTTACAAACCCTTCTGGCGTATTTGGACTCATAGTAGTGTCAGAGATTAGGGGAAGTAGTAAACCATTGATCAGTGTTCGTATCACTAAAGGAAGCTAACAGAATTTCATCTTTCTAAAGGAAATGATGATTTTTGCTTGGCAAATGGTGTTATTTGATTGTACTCGAATTCGGACCTTTTTATCGTGTTATGAAGGTTTGGTGGTGAGATAAAAAGATCGTTGTTGCCTTCCGAGTTCAGCGTCATTTTTTTATGTTGGATCTTCGTAATCTTTTTTGGTATGATGATCTGGTAGCTTGCTGGAATGGAAGTTCCAAAATGCCTATAGAAGGTTTAGAGGAGCAATAAGGTGCTCAATGGAAGGAAGAGAACCCTGTTAATAAATTGCAAAATAGAAGGGCACCATCGGTTTATGTTAGCTTGCTCGAACCTCTCTCTGGGGCGTAGACAGCCAAGAAGCTAATGAGAAGTATAAAAAACGGAAGAAAAATAAAAGAGATATCCCCAAGTTTGCATGTTTTCCCCACTCTTGGAGATCTGCCCATCTTACATGCACACTTGCCTCGCATGCTCGCGCACACATCTTGCTAAAAATTGCGAGTATCGATTCAACAATACGTCTTTGTGAACCGAGCTACATGTATTTATCATAATCACCTACGTCTGGCTGCATTATCACCCACATCACCCAAACTATGTAAAGTTAATAATGATTTGCTTTTGGCAACAAACCATATATATGTTATAGGCACCTTTGACATGAGTTTTTGAAATCGTCTTTGCATCATCTTCGGTATAGTGATAATAGAGAAATGATTACACTAATCGCTCTGTTCGTGGGGAGTTATAGTGGAAAGAAGAAGGAAGGTAACACATAGAAAGAGTTCTACTTACATACAGAGGTTAAAGCATCTTTAATTATATAGGAAAAACTTCAAATACCATCCCTGTGGTTTCATACGTTCTCACTTTAGTACCCTACGGTTTAAAGTATATCAATTTAGTGCCATGTGGTTTCATTTTTATCTTTTTATTATCGATTCCACTAATTTTTTTTATTAAATCAGTGACAAAGTTAAAACTAAAGAGTACTAAAGTGAATATTCGATAAACCTAGACGGGGTATCTAAAATTTTTTGAATATAATTTAATGAAATATTAACGGAAAAACTGACGAAAAGATAAAAATGAAACTACAGGACACTAACTTGATACACTTTAAACCACAGGGCACTAAAGTGAGAAAGTGCGAAACCACATGAGTGGCATTTGAAGTTTACCCTTGTGTATATATATATATATATATATATATATATATATATATATATATATATTACTGGAACTTGTTTATCTAATTTTTGTGGAGCTAACTACTTGTACTGTCCTTCCAAAATGTGTCCCAGAACTTACTGATACAATGGAAAATAAACTTGTCTCATCTCATCTAAACATTATGGCGTAGTCGTGATTAGCAGGTTCTTAACATGCTCTATTAACTAGAACTACTAGCTCAAATGGTCGATTAGGAATGCTACTTTTATTTCCTATTGCGTGATCTGTGACAAGTAGTTGTAACTCGATACAAGTTAAGATAGAACTCTGACTGGAGTCAGGTGGGGCTTTAAGTGGTCTGATATTTTTTCAGAGGGGAACAAATATTGCCTTTTTTTGGTTAAAAGAAAAGATAGTTATTGTTTGTTACCCTCTTGTCTGATATGTCAGCAACTCTCTGGTCTCATAGGCATCAGAGAACGAGCAGTATACTCTTTAGGGTGCGTTTGGTTCGCATTATGAAAGATTACTAGGAATAAAAGATATCCAAGAATCTTATTCCTATTCATCCTATTACTAAGAATGTGAAATTTCTGTGTTTGGTTCGCACGATAATATTAATTAGTCATGTTATTTAATATTACAAAAAATATACAATTAATTAATTAATTAGTTTATTTAATTTTAGATAATGTTACCAAAAGTTTCAACATCGTTTTAGAAAAAAGGGAGAGAGAGTATAAGTTAGAGAGAGCGCATAATTAAAAAAATAGAAAGAAAAATATAGTCGAAATTAGAGGGAGTGAGAGAGTTGAAATTTTAGAGAGAGAGAGAGCGCTTAGTTTAGAGAGAGAAAAAAAGTTGAATTTTAGAGAGAAAAATAAGTTTTAGAGAGAGATATAAGGTTAGAGTGTAAAGAAAAATAATATCAATTAGCCTACGGGTAGGAAGAAAGAAAGATATTAGACATATTATGATTACCTCAATCCATTAATATGAGGATACCCATCCTCCCTCAAAGAAATGAGATTAGTACTTTGGGGTGAATCTTATTCCCAAGTGAATCCAATATTACCAACTAGATTACTTAGTGCGTTTAGCCAAACACCGTCATATTTTTTTATTCTCATTGGATTATTAGGAATCTTTAAAAGATAGCGTGAACCAAACGCACCCTTATGGTAATCCTAGCAGTGTCGTGAAATAAAATGAAAGCTCTTGTGTGTGTTTGCCTCTTACTCTACAACAAAATTTTGCAGTTCCTTCAAAAATTTTGCGGTAACTTTTGAAGGAGACGAGCTGCACGCATATATCAGAGTAATGCTGCAGCTACTGGTTCGGCGAGCCAAATTGGCTCACGAATCGGCAAGAGTAGATTTTTCCCATGTATTACAGAAGTGCTTATTTGATTTTGAACAAGAAATAGTGATGCAATGGAAAATGATGGGCTACTCTTCGCCCCGTGGGGCATTCGAATATTTATCTTTTTCTGGTCTCTTTTGAGAGGAATGTGTTGGTTTTTCTTGTGTTTACAATGCTATAATAAGGAATTTAATTTATCATTGGATGGTGACTGTTACTTATTGTTCTTCCTTAATGAGGAGAAGGTGAGGTGGTTTGAATTCGACATTTGCATTTATTGTAGTTCTGTTTCTGCCTCTGATTGCAGCACATGTTTTGAAATTTGCATCCACCCTCCTTTCTTATCTTTTTGGTGTACCTAGTTTTAGTCAGGTAAATATGAATGCATCTATCTGAACTATGAATTATTCTGATTTGACTATAATTTAATCTTTGAAAATTTTAATTTTACTATTTAATTTTTCAATTTGTTTTTCAATTTGTTTGATTTGAGCCGGCTAACAACACTTTATTTGCAAAATTTGAATGAAAAATTTTGTTTATCTTTACAGATATAGTTAGTATATTTCATATAATTCTCGCAACTATAAATTTATTAAAGTAAATAATTAGCTCAAATTTTGAAGTCAAAGTGCACTTGGGGTGAGCATTTTTGCTGCACAACTTATCAGCTACGTTTGGGCCTATTCTCCTTAATTCACTTCAATTTGGGGTCGCAAAATACATATTGCCACATACTGTTTTGGTGCTACCGATTATTGCAGTTATTATTGTAATTGCGCAAATTATCCTCCTGCGCTCTGTCACGACATGGGGCTATTGTGATTTCATTGTTTGAGGAAGAGAATTATGGGGTTAAAGCCTTTTAAAAGGGCATTGGGGCTAATGAAAATGGGGAAGTTAATATCATTTGCGTTGATGGTAGCGATTTTCGGATTCGGATTTGCGATTTCAAAAGTTGTTGTAAGTTGTAAGTTAATATCATTTGCATTGATGGTGGCGATTTTCGGATCCGGATTCGCAATTTCAAAGGTTGTTGAAGTTGTAAAGGGTGGAGGTTTGGGAGAACAAGGGAGTGGTTTTGGGTGTAGTTAGGAGTTTGGTGGCAGAACTAATTTGTGATTTTGGAGATTTGTATGAGTTTCTTGTTTTGGTTGCCGCTGCAGGAAGCATTAGTGGGGAAAAGGAGAGTGAAGCAAGAAGCAGAAAAGCAAGATGGAACTAACACTGGGGCCTGACCCTCTAATTGTGACTCGATCTGCTCAGTCTTACCATCTGTACGCATTCACAGTATGTAAAAATTGAATCCGTAATTTCTGGCTCTGATACTACTTGTTAGATCGTTAGCACTAACCATTAATCCCAAAAGCTCGAGCTATTAGAAATACGCAATCAATTCATTTAAAACGTATAGATACAGCGCCCACGGGTTTCGATTGTAATTCTATCCACCTAGCCTTACGTCATTTCGAACATGACTTGGCCCACCCTACGTACCCATGCCAGCGCGAGCGCTCGCGTTGGCTCGCGCCCACTCGCCTACCCGCGCCCCACGCCTGCGCCCCTCGCTGCCCCCTGGATCCGAATTGTGAATTCATATATTTATATAGATTATATAGGGGTTCGGCTACTATACTATTATGAGTACGATCGCCCTCGTACTCATAAAATGTTTTCGATGATAAAGCTTCCGAATCAACGATCCACACAGTTAAACGTTATTTACAGCATTTAAATTTTCTAGAAATCAAATTTTATATTTTTTCGACATCATTTACCTTACGATCAAGAGGTCACAAATTTGACAATTTTTAACGGCCGGTATGAAATACTTGCTAGTTTAACAGTGTAAAAGAATCGGAATTTGTTGAATTTTTGATAGAAAATTCTATTCACTGCATAGATAAAGATCAATAATTCCGATCCTGAATTGAAGAATCCGATCATCCTTTTTTAGAACGTCGTTCGATTTTGACCTTTCATTTTATGCCCACTTGATGGACTTTATTATGATTTCGAAAATTTACAAAATTTATTTTCTAGAAGTTTTAAATACTCTAGATCATATTTAACGGAGTGGATCGTCGATTCGGAAGCTCAATCATTGAAAACAACTTATGAGTACGAGGGCTCCAGTACTCATAATAGAATAGTAGCCATGGCATATAGATATAGATATAGATATAGATATAGATAGATATGCTCTACAAATTATTACTATTGGTTAAAAAAAAAGGGTAAACTTCAAATACCACCCGTGGTTTCGCACTTTCTTACTTTAGTGCCCTGTGGTTTAAAGTGTACTAAGTTATTGTCCCATGGTTTTATTTTTATCTTTTCGTCAGTTTTTCCATTAATATTTCGTTAAATTATATATAAAAAGCTTCAAATACCCCACTTAGGTTTATTGAGTATTCATTTTAGTACCCTTTAGTTTTAACTTTGTACTGATTTAACAAAAAAAAATAGTGAAATCGATAATAAAAAAGATAAAAATAAAACGACATAGCACGAAATTGATACACTTTAAATCATAAGATACTAAAGTGAGAAAATGTAAAACTACAGGGGTGTCATTTGAAGTTTTTTCTATAAAAAAATAAAAAAAAAACACTACAAATGGAGAGACAACGTTACTGGGCGGTGACAACAACCTCTACCCCAATACTTCGTCCCAAAGCAAAAGTATCACAATGTGGTTAATTTACCATTTTACCCCCGCGTCGAACCCACGCTACACGTTCGAGTCCGTTCACCGCCTTATGAGTTATGAGTCTTTTGACTCACCGCGTCTTCCCCCATTTCTTTTCAAAATTTAAATCCCCTCCTCCTCGTCCGCCCTTTTCCTCTCCGCCCCCTCAAACCCTAACCCTAACCCTAACCCTAAAACTCTCTCTGCGATCGGATCTCGTCGCCATGGGCGGATCACACAGCCGCGAGGGTTTGGAGCTCTCCGACTCCGAGGAGGAGGAGGGGGAGGAGGAGGAAGAAGAGCACAGCCGTGAATACGCCGACGCCGAGAACGAGGAAGGAGACGACGCGTCGAGCTCCGATCGGAGCCGTCCCAAAACCCTCAACACCAATCCTGCCACCGCCACAACTCCTTCCTCCATCGACGCCCTCGATCGCAAGCTCCGATCCCTCCAGCTCAAGTACTCCAGATCCTCCCCTCCTCCTCTTTCCTCCGCCCAGACCCCCAACCCTAACCTTAACCCTAGTTCGATCAATTCGGTGAAGCTCTACCTCCACATCGGCGGGAGCTCCCCCTCCGCCCGCTGGATCACCTCCGAGAAGCTCACCTCCTTCTCCTTCCGCCGCTCCCCCGATCCCTCCTCGGGATCCGAGGACGACTACTCTCCCGCCGCCTCCGGCGCCAGCGCCGGTGCGCCGTGGTTCTTGGTGGTCGGATCCAAGATCCGCGCCCGGGTGGGGCCGGAGCTACAGCTGAAGGCGTTCCCGGATCAGCGGCGCGTCGACTTCGTCGCAGACGGCGTCTGGGCCCTCAAATTCCTCAATCCCGATGGTTACCGTCGTTTCTACAAGCAGTATCAGGATTGCCTCTTCGAGAACACCTACGGTTTCGATGCTACAGATGATAACCGTTTGAAGGTCTATGGCAAGGATTTCATGGGCTGGGCGCAGCCGGATGTTGCCGACGATTCCATATGGGAGGACGCGGAAGAGAGCTTCCTAAAAAGCCCTAAGCCCGTTGCGACGCCATCTAGGGCGAGCCAGGATCTGTTAGAGGAGTTTGAGGAAGCCGTCGACGAGGGTGGAATCCAAAGTCTCGCGCTCGGTGCGCTGGAAAACAGCTTCCTGGTAAGCAATTCCGGAATCCAGGTAGTCAAGAATTTCAGCCACGGGATCCACGGAAAGGGGGTTTCGGTGAGGTATTCCGGTAACGGGAACAAACCGGGAGTCTTCTCGACTCCAAAGAAGGCTCTTTTGATGAAGGCCGAGACCAATATGCTGTTGATGAGCCCTGTGAACGAGGGGAAGCCCCACACGACGGGTGTGCACCAGCTCGATATCGAGACCGGGAAGGTGGTGACAGCGTGGAAGTTTGAGAAGGACGGGACCGACATTACGATGAGAGATATCACCAATGACAACAAGGGATCGCAGCTGGACCCTACGGAGTCGACATTCTTGGGTTTAGATGACAACAGGTTGTGCCGCTGGGATATGAGGGATAGGAGAGGGATTGTTCAGAATCTTGCTAACTCCATGGAATCCCCTGTGCTGGAATGGACACAGGGGCACCAGTTTACTAGGGGGACTAATTTTCAGTGCTTTGCAACGACCGGTGATGGGTCTATTGTGGTCGGGTCATTAGACGGGAAGATTCGATTGTATTCAAAGAACTCGATGAGGATGGCAAAGACAGCTTTTCCGGGATTAGGGTCTCCGATCACCCACGTGGATGTGACATTCGATGGAAAGTGGATTTTGGGCACGACAGATACTTACCTGATCTTGATATCCACTGTTTTTAAGGACAAGGATGGGAAGGAGAAGAATGGGTTTAGCGGGCGGATGGGCAACAAGATCGCAGCACCAAGGTTGCTGAAGCTTACGCCTTTGGACTCGCACCTTGCTGGAGCAAACAATAAGTTCCATGGTGGGCAATTCTCATGGGTAAGTTTTTCATGTCACTTTGTTATGAATAACCATGCTTTGAACATGTAATTGTTTGTCTACGTTCCATGAATCATTATAGGTGGTTAGGTATCCCGCATTTGTTATATGTGTACTAGTATGATTGTCACAAGCAATGCCCAGGCATTTAGGTCGGTTGTTTGTGTGCCTGCGTCACCTATGCAATAGCTTATCAGGCACCTTCTTATAGACTGAGCATGAAGAAATTGATGGGATTTTCTAGGCACCACTTGCATAGTTAGCTCTCTAGCACTTTCTAGCTGATTTGTTAGTGTTTGGAGAAAAATAAATGTTTGGCTAATAAGGATGCAAAGGTATGAGAGGAAAGCCTCTGTACATGGTAGCGGTGGCATATATATAATAATGCCCTGGTTACATACTAATGTGGTAATGCCTATCCTTGACGTAGAAAGAGCATGTTATGAAGTCCCTAGGGAAGTACTATGGTGGGTTCAGATCGAGCTTGCAGATGTGTATCAGAGAGTGGAGGCGTATTCTTACCATCATAAGTCCACATTTAGGCCGATATTTCGTTTTATCTTTGTTTTTAGTTTTTGATGAACTTAGCTAGTATCTTCTAAGTGATATCATATCCTATATGATATGCTATTCTTTCAGTGATAAACCTTAATAGATTGCTTATGATAAAAGGAGGGTTAGAATAGTGGGGACAAGCTTCGGAGTCCAGATTTACTAAACTAAGGTGAAAATAGGAGAAGATCCCATCGATATTTATGTGTACGGCATGCCCAGGCGCAAGTATTTTCGGTATATCAGCTCAAGATCCCTTGTGATGATGGGATGATGGGATCTTGGCCATAGGATTGATATTGGATGGATGGATTTGATAAGTGCGATGGGCTTCTCGTGATCATTGTCTAGTGTTTCTAAATCTCGAGGGACGTTTTTTAGTTGAATTATTAATCTTGCTTTTCTTTAGGTAAAGAATGATGGCTTGTTAAGAAGTCGCACATGGATGTAACGGATATGAGACTGTCGATTTTTATGTTGGTCTTACAGGAAAATATACGTTGTGAAATGAAGAATTTTGCTCAATAGTGGGAGTAGCCTCAAGTGAGAACCTTGAAAGGAAAAAATGAAAGGGAAGGATTGTTTAAGATGGCTTGGCCATGTAAATACAGCAATGCAACTGTACCGCTTTGAGAGAGTGAAACCATTCAAGTAGGTGATGTCAAAAAAGATAGAGCTAAGCTAAAAAGTTTTGTAACTTCAGATAATAGAGTATTAGGTAGAGCCCAATATAGGATGGATTGAGATGAGACTTTTGTTATTTGATTTCACTTTACTTGTTTTTTAAGTTGCTTAATCAATTTAATCTGATTTTCACACGTAAAACTGTAGTCTTCGGACCTCCGTCCGGTTAGTATTGCTCTTTCGTTGGTTATCTCCGTATGTATTTAGCAACAACTAGGAAGCGACAGCCATTTTAGCATTGAAGCTGGCTTTGAACTGTCGCACAAAAAATTCAGCGTCCTGATGAATCTACTCACGAGCGCCCAAAGCAACAGCGCTTACTCATGGCTTTGAGTAAACTTGTTAAGTGGTCGCTTGCCGTGAGAATTTCTGTTGGCAGAGGATAGGAAATGTTGGTCGCATTTTTTTCTTCTTTTTTTTTTTTCTCTTCTTCCGATGAAAGCCGGTCATAATTTTGAAACATATTCACTTTAGGCATTGTTTCTTTAGTAGTCGGCATTAATTTTGAAACACAACAATGTCTGAGATTGATTACTATCTTCTTTGTTAAGAATACTTTTGTTTAGTCTTAGCATGATTCATCGTTACTGGAATGTAATGGCGAGTGCGCTCGTAGTTTAGCTTTCTTCTCTGATAAAACAATGCTTAGACATCTTCTAATTCGACGATCGGTGGTTTAAATTCCCGTCTTAAAATGCAGGTCACCGAGAACGGGAAGCAGGAGAGGCATCTGGTGGCGACTGTGGGGAAGTTCAGCATCATATGGAACTTCATGCAGGTGAAGAACAGCGGCCACGAGTGTTATCGGAACCAGCAGGGGCTGAAGAGCTGCTACTGCTACAAGATCGTCCCCAAGGACGAGTCCATCGTCGACAGCCGCTTCATGCACGACAAGTTCGCGGTGAGCGACTCCCCGGAGGCCCCTCTCGTGGTTGCGACACCCATGAAGGTCAGTTCCTTCAGTATATCTAGTCGCCGCTAGCTAGGTTTTCACGTATTTTCGGTGCAGGAGATTGAGTAGGAATGTTGGGGGTTTGTTGTGATGTATTTGTAATATGTTTTTAACCTTTGTGCTAGTGTGTTGATCTCGTCTTCTATTGGAAACCTTTGTGTTACTGTTTTAAAAAAATTTACATTTTCTCAAAAAAATATGAAAACATTGTAGATATTTTTTTTTTTTCAATTTTTACCCTGAACGAACTGTTTATTCCACAAATAAAAAGATGTTAAAACTTTTTACGGTGTAAATTTAATTTGACCGCTGTACAACAATCATCAAAATAATTTATTAAGAAACGTAGACAAATAAATTTGAGTTGCTATTTTATTAATATTTTTTGCTTGCACAGCTCAGTATAAAATTTGGCCAATTTACAGAAAAAATCTATTAATTTTGAGTTTTTTAAAAAATAGACCGTTTTTTTGAATTTTACATATTCAGACCGAATTTTCAGAAAGAGGATCAAACTATCCGTCTTTCAAAATGTATAAAAATTATATGTTTTAAATGCCTGAAAAAATATAATTGTTAAGTCATTAATTATCAAATTTTTTGTGAAACGAAAATCTTCATTCAAGATAAAATAAAAAGAATAAAATATAATTACTAAGATAAAAGAGTGCAACATTCTCTCAAATAGTGCAACATATTTTTGAAAATAATATAATATATTACAACATACTATAAAAATAATACAATATATGTATAAACAGTACATATTTTACACTATTTATATAGATATTTACACCATTTGTGTAAATATTGCACTATTTAGATATATGTTGTATTCTTTTTTTTTGAAAATTAAATATTATGTCATAATTACATGTAACTTTCTCGTGAAACGAGAATTCTCATTCAAGATAAAATAAAAATAATAAAGTATAATTAATAAGATGAAAGAGTTCAACATTCCCTCAAATAGCGCAACATACTCTTCCAAATAGTGCAATATCTGTATAAGTGTAATACACATTTTGCATTGTTCATATACATTGTTAATACACATTTTGCATTATTTTTATACTAAATTATGCACAGTTTAGTATATTGCGCGAAAATAATATAATATATTACAACATATTATAAAAATTATACGTGTAGAGCTACTATGCTATCGGAAGTATAAAGTAGTTGGTGCTTCCGATTTTTTAGCCCTTGGATCAAAGATTTTACGATTAGAATGATAGCGGTCCCCTTATGGTTGAGTGGTTCCCATTGGTTAATAATATTAATCCAATGGTTAGAAATGATCAATGGGGTTGATCTAAGGGCTAAAATCCGGAAGCATCAATCACTTTATGCTTCCGATAGTATAGTAGCTCTACTCAAAATTATACAATATATGTTTAAACGGTACATATTTTATACCATTTGTGTAAACATTGCACTGTTATAAGAGAATGTTGCAGCATTTAGATGTGTATTGCACTCTTTCATTTTGAAAATTAAATGTTATTGCATATTAAATAAAGTTTCAAATTTTTTGAAAATGACAACTGCTAAGCCATATTTACATGTATCTTTCTCGTGAAACGAGAATCCTAATTCAAGATAAAATAAAAAAATAAAGTATAATTAATAAGATAAAAGAGTGCAATATTCTTTCAAATAGTGCAATATCTGTATAAGTAGTGCAACATATATATTATTAATACGCATTTTGCATTATTTGGAAGAGTATGTTGCACTATTTGAGAGAGAATATTGTACTCTTTCATCTTATTAATTATACTTTATTCTTTTTATTTTGTCTTGAATGAGGATTCTCGTTTCACGAGAAAAGTTCATATAATTATGGCTTAACTGTTGTCATTTTTAAAAAACTTGAAATTTTATTTAATATACAATAACATTTAATTTTGAAAAGAAAAAATACAACACACATTTAAATGGTGCAACATTCTCTTATAATAGTGCAACATTTACACAAATGGTGTAAATATATGTATAAATAGTATAAAATATGCACCGTTTGTACATATATTGTATAATTTTTATAGTATCTTGTAATATTTTATATTATTTTCGCATAATATACTATACTATTCGTAATTTAGTATAAAAATAATACAAAATGTGTATTAATAATACATATGTTGCACTACTTATACAGATATTGCACTATTTGGAATAACATGTTGCACTCTTTCATCTTATTAATTATACTTTATTCTTTTTGTTTTGTCTTGAATGAGAATTTTCGTTTTACGAAAAAGATACATATAATTATGACTTAACAATTGTCATTTTTAAAAAATTTAACACTTAATGACTTATCAGTTGCAATTTTCTAGACATTTAAAACGTATAATTTTTATGCATTTTGAAAGAGAGATAATTTGGTCATTTTTTTGAAAATTCGATGTGAATCTGTAAAATTAAAAAAAACGGCTTATTTTTGCAAAAGTTCAAAACTAATAAACTTTTTATGCAAATTGACCATAAAATTTTTGATGGAAGCATATTAAAAAAATTCTTTATGATGATCTTTTATTATATTAAATGTATTTATTCATTTCCTTAATTTGATAGGTAAGATGTTACCATCAATATTTTAAGAAATTGTACTGTTTGACAAGTTGCGTTGTGTGAGAAGATATAACGTAGTTTTAAATAATTTTAAATAGCACAAATTTTGTAATGCAATTTAGTTTCAAACAGTATAATTTTTTTTTAGTATAATTTTATCTCAAATAGTATAATTTCTTCTTCTTATATCTTCTCTTCTTTGCTTATTAACAATTTTTTTTTTGTAACGATTGCAATACATGATGATCTATTCAAAAAAATATAGATATATTTTTCATTCTTTTATTTTTTTTCACTTTCTGCATTCTTTTATGTACCGCACCTCTTTCCTCGCCCTCTGCCCCAACTGCTGTTGCTGCCCGCGCCTTGACCCACTCTTTTAGAGAGAAAAAGGACCACTTCAATCGTTGTAGAAGTTTATTTGCTATTCGATAACTTCATAGAGAAGCATATGAAATTAGCTCTATAATTCAAATCAATTAGAGGAAAAAGATATGGTACAGAATGAAGAAGCGAAGAGGCCATATATTTAGAAGAGTTTCAGTGCTTATCTTTTCATCTAGAGGGCATAATGTAACATCAATATATTTAGAGGATTATCTACATATTTTAGCCTTAAAACATGCATTTTGCACACTTAAACCAGTAATTTTCTGCAAGGTGAATAACAATGATATAAAGAATGGATTTAGAACCAAGGCCAAATTTACCACCCACAGAAACATTACACTACTCGAGACTAAATCTGCTAATCACACAGCCCATTGTGTCTAGCAAAAGTTTGCTACCCCAAACACAGAATTGAAATTTGAAATTTGAAATTTGAAAAATAAAAACTACCTGGGGTAATTGTCAAATCCACGTAGAATAGGAAATGGGAATTAATTGCATTTGACTACACTAAGGGTTTGAAGATTGCAAATTCCACACCAAAAAAAAAAACAGAAAAAGAAGAGCGAACCAAAAATTAAAAAATATAGTGTCTTAAATGGGGAGTTTGTATGGTGATTCAGGTAAAAGTTTCTATGTGATCAAGGAAAAGAAACCTACATGAGAGTTGCTTGTGCTGTTTTTTTGCCTGTTTTTCCGTTTAACCTGAAATCTGCAACCAAAGCAATAGCACACAATTAGCACATCAAATACTAATGCTAATTTTATTGAACAAACGGAATTAGGCCTTGTTTGGTGGCCCAATCGAGCATTACCAAACTACGCCTCAGTCAAGTTATAGATCGAGCCAAACCGAAGAAAGTGCATTGAAATTATATAGAGAATAATAATTTATACTTATTTAGACATTGCTTTATATACAATGTAGAGAGAACACAGATCAAGGTTCCAATCAGTTGCGATTATATTATGCACCAGTTAAAGTTGCTATTTCCTCAAAAATACCAACGATGTGATCCCTGCCTATTTAGATCGCTGGAAAAGAGATTGAAAATAAACTCAGTATTCCTGGAAAAAGGATTGGAAGGTTCCTAATATCTTCAGAATATCTTATTTATAGGTGCACAATAATAACCCACTTCTCATTTAAATTGATTCTGAGGCTCTATATTTTATGTCAAAAATATTTACAACCAAAAGGATACCATCAGATAAAAGAGAGAGAGAAAAAGAGGTTTCCAATCTGCTATCCATCAAATAGCACCAAACATGAAAGGAAACACTGAGGCATGTTTGGTTCACCTATTTTAGACTAAGGCAGGGACGAAGTTAGGATTCAATCTTGAGAGGGGCCAAAATATATTTAAATAGAAACTTTAGTAATAAATAATAAACAAAATTTTTCCCAATTAAAAATTTTTTATTAAAAAATTATTAATTAAATAATGTATGTAAAAGTATGAACTTTATTTTTTTTATTTTCAGATGTTTAACTTCTAATTATTTTATTTATATTATTACATTAAAATAACTTAGAAATTTTACTAAATCTAACAGTATTTTTTTAGTTTTTTAGTAAATAAAATTAGCATAGCTATTAAATTTAGTACAATTCTTGATTTAGTCAAATAAAAGAGCTCACCTAAGATAAATAAAAGTTTTAAAAAATTATTGAATAAAATTTTTAGAGTAGAGAAATATATTACAAAAGACTCTATAAGTAAGAAGCTTTTAATATATTTTCACCCATAAAAAGAGTATACCGATTAGGAGAAAGAGAGAGAGAGAGTTATGTTGGCACCATACTATTAAGTAAATATTGAAAAACTAGAGGGGCCAAAACTATCCATGGTTCACTAAAAAAAAAAACTTTGAAGGACCATTAAGCAAATATTGAGAAGTTGAGGGGGGGCCATGGCTACCTTGGGCCTCCACATAGCTTCGTCCCTGTGTACATTTATTAAAATTAGTCATATATGTGTTTAGTTGTACATTTATTCTGTATAATCGGACTGAAGAATTATTGGATAGTGCAAACCTTCTTTCGTATAATTCATAGCTAAAACATAGTTAAGTGGATCTATAAGTGTTGCAAGTCAGTTGTTACACTCAGCAAATTCCTCTCACAGGGAGCATCAGCTGTCCAATGTTGAGATTATTGTTGCAGATATTAGCAAATTCCAAATGGAGGCTACTTTTGATCGAATCTTATCCATAGAGATGTTTGAGGCATGTGATTATTTCAGGGCTTCATCTAAAGTTTTCATTGTCAACTATAGTGTTTGAGCATGAAATTTTACTGCAGCACATGAAGAATTATAAGGAGCTTCTTAAGAAGATATCAATGTGGATGAAGGAGGATAGCCTGCTATTCGTTCATTACTTCTGCCACAAAACATTTGCTTACCACTTCGAGGTATGTTGATATACATTTACTAGTGATGTTGTTTAACTATCCTTTCTCATGTATCACAGCTTCANAACTCTAAATTTACATAACACACTCTCTCTTTCAGACTTTCACTGTTGCACATAACCCTAAAACATGATAACATTCAAATTCTCAAATCCCTAATTTTTTTCCCCTCTCTCTCTCTCTCTCGTTCTCCCTCAGACCCTCACCCAGTTAGGCAATCACCCTAGCTCACATTTCTTGCAATTATTTTGTATTTTGAACTATTGAACATGTTGCATCAAATTATAGGTAATGTTATATAAAAATTAAACTATTGATTATATAATGTCAAGAATTTCAATAGGCTCGTTTAGAGCTCGAGCTCGGTTCGACTCGAAATTAGGCTCGCTCGAGCTCGGCTCGAATTAATTTCAAGCCGAGCTTGATCCTAGATTTAGGCTCGAAATTAATTTCAAGCCGAATATGAGCTGACATAAGCTCGCTCGAGCTCGGCTCGTTTCCACCCCTACTAAGGAATCAGAATAAGGTTTATTAATTCCAATAGTTGCTGTTTGTTTACAAGAATCGGATTCCCATTCCCATTCCACTGACCCAACCCATGTATGTTCCAATCAGCTTTGAATCTCGGATTGACGCATTCCAAGTAAACCACTCACAGCCCTCTATCACAGACATCTCCCTCTGCTCTCCCTTCGTCACTCTCCTCTCTCTTAACCAAAACCCTTTCTCAAAATCCTAAATGTCCATTCCAATTTCTATTCCAATAATGGACCAAACATTTTTTGGATGATTCGTTATTCCATTTTCCATTCCAATACAATCCAATTCCATTTCTCATTTATATTCCAATTATGAACCAAACATACCCTAAATAAAGTACAATAAAGGACAACACGGGGTTTTGCCTCCGCACAAAGCATCAAATCTTTTACAAAAGATTTAACAGTCAAATAATACAATTGGACCACCCAAAAGTAATTACTTACTTTAATCTGCATAATACTTTGAGACCTCTACTTATGCATCAATTTGTCACCAAAATCAATTGCATCATGCACTGATGCTACAAATGTAAAAGATATCAAATTTTAAAGACTCAGCAGAAACAATCACAAAGAAATCACAAAACTTCATGCTCCTAAAGCATAAATCTCATCTAAATTGCATAGTCTACAGCCAATATTTTTTTAAGAAGGATGGATAAACAAAAGATGTCCAGAGCAAAAGAGGTGTACTCATAACTAGATTAAATGCCTAACATCATAATTAACAGTAGTAATCATCAATTTAGATGATTTATAGATAAGTTTACATTGATTAAAGAATTGTCCGCCATTTCGGAAAAGATTCAACAGGCAGAGTATATTCTTAAACATAATTTCACATCTTTTGCATGCATGCCAAGATCATGAGTCATGACTTAGAGCGAAAATAAATTAAAGGTTATGAACATTAAAAAAAAAAAAAAAAAGAATGTCACTCATATGAAAAATACTAGCAAATCATTAGATTATTCAAAAGAATAACATTTCATAGCAAACTCATTTATATGCAACAGAACTAACCTTCTAAATGATCAGAAACAACGTATTTAGTTATTCACAGAAAAAAAAAAACAAATTATCCAATAACGATACGATATTCGGATCAAATCAAGCATCAAGAAGGAGAATTTCGCTAAAGGTATAAAACAAACCTAAAGAAAACCTACGTGACTAAAATCTCGTCACCTAACCGGAACCAACGATGATGTTGTTGATCGGAATAAAGATCAGCTTCACGAAGAATCCGACGAATCCCATCACCACGAACCCGATCGCCGTGCGCACCGCCACCTTCGTGAACTCTATCCAACACGAAATCCCCATCAAAATCCAACAAAAAATCGCAAAATAAGATGAAAACTAGCCTCTAATCGCATATTTTTGAATCCATAACCACAAATCACAAGAAATGAAGCACAGAGAAGCGGGTTCGAAGCAAAAAAAACCCGCAAAAATGAGAAGAGAATATGCCTCTAATCGGGGATTTTAAATCCACAACCACAAATCACAAGAAAGAAGCACAAAGAAGAGAGATCAGAGGCGCAAAACCACCCCCAATCAAAATTAAAACAAAACATAATAAGAAAATAAGCCTCCGATCGGAGATTCCTCGATCCACAAGACAAATCAAAAGAAACGAAGCAAAAAAGAAGAGAGATCGGAGGCCCAAACCTTTGCGATCGGGTTTGTGACACCGCTTGACGAGGCGGAAGCTATCCTTGGCGAATTCTCGTAGGGGATCCACGACGGAGTCGACCGCGTCCATTTGGATCGCTAGAGAGGGAGAGAGATAGAGATCGCGACGAAACCCTAGAATCGAGATCGAGATCCGGATTGGAATCGGGGTTCTCGGAGGAAGAAGAGGAAGGAAAAGAAAGAGAGAGAGAGAGAGAGAGAGAGGAGAGAGGTCCAATAATAATAATATTGTTAGTAGGCCGTGGATTTTAACATATTGGGCTTTCTCCGGCCCATTTTAAAACGGTTTTGTTTGTAGGCCTACGACCCAAGAAACTATGGGCTTATTTGTTTTACTGAAGGTAAAGTTCAAATTAAAGTAGATATTTGGGTGTAATTAGAGCTTAGGAAAAAACTAATTTTCTTATACAGAATGGGTGTGTTTAGTTCGCCTATTTTTTATCCTAGAATTGAAATCGGAATAGACGAATTCGTTTGTCCGTGTTTGGTATGCGAAATTCCCATTCCGATTCCGATTCCCAGGTGAATAAGTATTCCTCCAATTACCCCTTTTTCCAATCCGGCCTTGGAGACCAGATTGGAAATTGAATCCGGACGGAATGGATTTGTTTGAATTAAATTTAATTTTTTTAATCTTATTTTTTAATTAAAATATAAGTTTAAGTTTAAAAATTATATTTATAAATTTTAAATTTAATTTGAACTTAAACTAAACATTAAAATTCAATCAAGCATTTCGAATCTAATTTATAAATTTTACTTTTAATTTAAAATCTAAATTGAAATTATAATTTTTAAGTTTGAATTTGAATAAATCAAATTTTAGTTTATATTTTGAATTATCCGCTCAATTTCAAATTTTAATTTTTCAAAAAATTATATTTAAAATTTTGACATCATTTTAAAATTTTGGCCTATATTTTTAATGTTTAATTTTCAGTTAAGTTTAAACTAATATATTATAAAGATAAAATTGATATATTAATTTGATTACGTTTTTAATATCTGTTCGAATCAAACACCGACAAGAAAAATGATTCATTCCAATTCAGATGGTGAACCAAACAGAATAAGATAATGAATCATTCCGATTCCATTTCTAGCTTGTTATCATTCCAATTTCAATACCGATTCCGACTTCGAACCAAACACACTCATATTTCTATAACTGGAAAATTGAGGTTTCTCTAATTCTGCTGTTTATTTAGTAAAACGTGAATGGCGTAAAAGTTCGAAGGGCGAGAAATTGATCAATATTTTACTATCTTTTTTCTCACTTCATTTCTCTGGCTTTTGGGGAATTTTGAGTTTCAACCAAAAGTAAAGTTACGATGAGCCAAACAACGAAAGCGGACACTTACGGTCCGAAAATCACTTCGCCCCTCTCCACTTTCGGTGCGATGTAATAAGTGCCAAACTCCAAAAGGGACAAGATCACAAGTAGTTGCATGACCCAGGGGGGAACCAAGGCTTAAAGAACAGGGAGCATGAGGTGGCTTTTCTATTACATAACTGAAAACTTGTTGTAACCCACATAATAATAATAAAAAAAAAAAGAAAAAAAAAGAAAAAAAAAGAGGACCATGCATGTGCCATTAGAGAGACCATGGGGACAGCTACTTCTTTGCTGTGGGTGGAGCCCCAGATGTGTAGATCCAACTAGGAAACAGAAAAGAAAGGGTAAATTGCAACCAATACTAGTCCTTAAGCTTTTAAGTGCTCCAGTAACTGTTCCATTTTAGTTCTTTTCTTGCGGAGAATTTATTGCTTGCACCTAGTGCATCTGTATATTCGTAGAGCATAATCCGTCGGCCCTTCAGCAATCTCATACTTTCAATCTAATCATTCAATTTCTGTAGGGGGATATGACTCATCCCAACTGAAATGAAGCGTCAAATGTCGAACTTTACTTAAAATTTAATGACTGAAGTGAAATTTTGGCAATGCAATTTACTGGAAAGAAAGTATGGAACAAACGGGGGACAAAAAACAAAAGAAATACAGCTTCATTCGCATTCTTTGCTGAAGTACATGATCCTACGCCAAATACTTAACAGGAACTGGAGATTGTTGTGCACATGCTATCCATTTGCTTGTGGATTTTTTTTTTTTTTTTTTTTTTTTTGAGATCTTTCTATCAATCTAATGTTGGAGACATGAGGGGTAATTGCTTCTTAATCAGAAAAAACTCCTCCAAAAAGTTTTCTTCATGTATGTTAAATAATACGAAATAATTGCGATTCTCTAAAAATTTAGGCCGGCAGAGAACGGCGTTTAAATATTTTTATATTTAACACTCCTCTCATGTCTGGACTCGAGGCTTTTCGCAAGGTCCATGATGCGGACGTAAATTAAATGGAAGAAAATTAATAATACTAAGAGTTTGATGTGGCTCGAACTTAGAACATTCTACTTTGATACTGTGTTAAATAATACAAAACAATCGTTATTTTCTAAAAACTTAAGCGGCTAGAGAATGGTACTTAAATAATTTTATATTTAGCAATGTAGAAAGGCAATAGATGCAATCTCCTGCATAATGATTTTGCTTTTTTAGTTCTTAAAAATTACATATTCATTAAATGGCAAGTGATATCTTCATTTTATCTTTCAACCTTTTTGGTTCATGGTGGAGAACAAATCTATTCATTCAAGAAAGCCAAATATGAAATGGTCCGGTCCTTAAATCATGAAGTAAGTGTAAATATTTTTTTCAAAAAAAAAAAAGTTGAGTGTAAATATTTTATGATGAGGTCTATTTCAAGCGCATTTAATTCATTACCCAAAAAAAAAAAAGAAAAAAAAGAAAAAAAAAAGTAGAAACTGTTGAATACATAATATTAAAACAACATTCTCTTGAGAATAACAGTTATTTCACATTCTTAAACGTGGATTACATTATTGCATCTGAATCACGAAATCCATCAGTTTCATTATTGGACCTACTTGTTTCATCCGAAACAGCAACTCAAATGCTTCTCACCAATGAAAAGGATTAGAGCAACGGTTAAGACACAAAGTAATAAAACCAAATTATTTGAAGGACAAACACATATAGCTGTATTAGTAATCAGGTTTCAGAAAAATACAAAGCTAATATTATCTCTCACAACATCTCAAATCTAATGCAGATCTAGGAATAATTATATTTTGGCACATACAGATATGCAACCACAAGGTGAGGCCTACTTTGTTTAGGCAAGTGGAGAGAACGGCATACAGCGGTGGCATTAAAAGTGTTTTGCTTTTAATCAAACTCCGACTATTTGCTGTAACAGAAGCTGAAGTTTCGAATTAGAGCTTCTGTTCGGAGGCTTAGTAGTTCAACTTCCTTTCGAAGCAAAAGCTCTAATTCTAAAGAACCTGTATCAGGAAACAATTTCAGAGAAAGTAAAGGATAAAGACACAGCAACTACTTTAACGATTGAACAAGTTTCTAATTTCGACTTTGTAATGAACTTTATAAATCAAGCATTCAAATAATTGTTACACAATTAATATCAGTATAACTGGATGTGGAAACTGGCACTACAATCCGTTCGTGGTAAGTACTGGATTCACAACATTCTCTGTTTTCTTTCATTTTTCCCATCTTCTACAAGTACATAAGGCGTGAGCCCGGATAATATGCCACACTAAATAAATAAAATAAGGAAGACTACATCCTACTACCAAGAACAGCAATTGTGACAGAAGAATGTTTCTGCAACAGGAAATACCACACAAAAGGAGAAATAGATGATACGAATCGTATTTGGTCTTCCATAGAAATAGCTTCTTATTCTTGTGGGAGCTTCCATCAACCCTCAATGGTTGCAAAAACGAAGAAAAATGAACATATATATATATGAATTCACGTCGGATATATGGACTTGTGCAATAGATATTCTATCAATAAAAATATGATCTTCTTGTCGAAAGTAGTTTGGGGGAGCAAAGCTAAATAAAACTTTCAGTGTCTTCGGGTTTCTGATGCTAACTTATTTGCTCACCAATAAGATCGAGCCCAACAAGAAGGAATGTCACACCTTGAAAGAGGAGGAAGTAGAAATGAATCCCTTGGGCAGATAGAAGGCTTCGAACAGCTGCCGTGAGTAGCAGAAGAGCGAGGGCAAGCTCTTTCTTGTAGATCTTATTTGCTTTTTTGACAGGAGGGGCTTCTGCTTTTGTTTCTGCTGCTTCCTGTTGTTGTCCCTTCAACTTAGTCAGCTCTACAAGTTCTCCTTCCGAAAGCCCTCTGAGAAGCTGATTGTGGGTTAAGGGCTTCGAATCCCTTTCTGCAGCTGCGAGTAAATCAGATTCCGACGACCTCCCCGCTTTCTTAGTAACAACCCATTCATAGGAACTACCCAATTGAAACAGTCCAGAGACCATTGCATTGAACTTAGTTACCGACATGGTGTTTTCGAATAGCAAATACGGCACAACAAAAGGGAAAGATTTAGGGGCTGGTAGGATGTTAAGAAAGGACATAGCGACGGGTATGTAACAGATCACCCAAATGGGCAATTCAGCCTCCGGCACGAACATGGTTAGGGGGAGAATAACGCAGAATAAGGTGAAGGAATAGAATGGAAGTACGAGCTTCCTCAAGAGGAAAAAGAGAAGCACCAAGTTCGCCTTCTTCCATGCAGATATCTGCAAATACAAGAAAAATAGCTCCTTAAGAAAAGTTTAAGCTGTTAGAGAATGACATTTTCTACACGAAACTTTTATAGACCTAAGATGTGGACTTGGAGTTAATTAATTGTGTGTAGGTTGTTTCCTACTTTTGAATCATATAGTGGATGGGCCAATTGGGAAACAACCAAATGAATTTAAAAGTTAAAGCTGTTGGAGAATGGCGTTGAATATTTTATATTAATCAAGAAAAGGCACTTTTGAGAGGTGATAAACCTTAGAAGTAATGATGGCAGGAAGGCACAAACGAAATAGATGCATCGGCCCAGAATGCCATCGGTGCTGCTGTTTCCGGTAAGCTTCAAATGACTCAGGAACTTCACACAGAACCTACACATGGGGACTCGAATAAAAAAAATCACAAACGGACTACAAATGTTAAATGCTTATTTTTACAGCTGGAAGTAATTTAGATGAATCAAGAATCGCACCCTAACGTCATTTAGGAAGATGAACTTCCAGCCATTAAGATGGGCACGGACGGCGATATCCATGTCCTCCACAGTTGTCCTCTCAAGCCAACCCCCAGAGTCCTCCAATGCTTTGATTCTCCACACACCAGCAGTTCCGTTGAACCCGAAGAAGTTTAAGAATACACCATTCACCTGCTGCTCCACTTCAAAGTGGAAGCATAAGTTGATATTTTGGAGTCGGGTCAACAAATTCTCACCCTTGTTCACGAAGCTCCAGCGTGCTTGAACTAACCCAAGTTCAGGATTTCCCTTCATTAAGAAAAACGAGTAGATTCGTAGTAAGTACAATGAGGAGTACACATACTGCTAATAAAAACGAAGTAAGTAATGTATTTGAGGGACAAATATAATACCTTAAAATGGGGAATTGTTCTCTTTAGGAAATCAGGGTTCGGCTGGAAATCAGCATCAAAAATGGCGACAAACTCGTAATCCTTGACATAGTCGCAGCTCATGGCGGACTTAAGATTTCCGGCTTTGTAACCCGTTCGGATAATCCGGTGGCGGTAGACAATGTTAACACCCCGTTGGCTCCACTTGAATACCTCTGCTTTTATTAAAAGTTTAATGCTTTCGTCATCTGAGTCATCAAGAACTTGGATTAGGAGACGGTCTTTCGGCCAATCAATCTGGCAAACTGCAGATATAGATTGCTCATAGACCTGAAATGAAGTCAAAATTCGTAAGAAAGGGAATAATATATAATATCAAAACTCATTTATGTTAAATATACAAAGTACAACTATGTAGTTGAGTACAAAAACATTAATAAAAGCAAAAAATAGAACATAACAAGGATGAAGGGGAAAAAAAGAAATAGAGTAGCTTAATTACCTCTCTCTCATTACACATAGGAATCTGAACTAGAACCATAGGGTAGTCGTATCCACCCTCGATATCATCCGATTTAAACGGATCACCCTCTATCATCGGCTTGATCTTCTTGAGCTTGATCCAAAAGCAACCGACACACAAGATCAGCCTATCGAGCGACTGAATTATGAAAAGAACAATGCAGAAGTTTGACAAGACTTGGATCGGGTACGCAATGTAGTCGGCCCGGAAGACGAGCCATGAGAGATAAGCATCATGCATCCACCCACGAATCTCTTCGCTCTCGGGTACGTGGAGATTCTCCGGTAAGTGCAAATGCGGCTTCTGGAAGTGCCATCCTTTCCAATAAGCAATCAATTCGAACGCGAGCGCAAGCAGAGAGAGCAGCAAGAATGCTCTAAGGAACTTGAAAAGCAGCTTCCCTTTCTCGGGCTTGTCGGCCTCGAGAAGAGCTTCCGGTTTGCGGGCAAATCTCTTCCTGATGGCTGCGAGCAGGGCGCAGGAGCCATTCGCGAGCCAAGAAATGCACCCGACCGCACGGTGAGCCCTGAGGAGCAGCACCCATGTGAACTGCTTCGCGTTCTTCCCCCGCCCTTTCGCGGTGGACTGGAACGAGCCGACGTCGGGACCGTCGATCTCGACCAGCGAGTAGTTGGGGTTCTCCATCTTCACCACCACAGGAGTGCCCTTTCTAGTGTCCTTCCCCCACCAATCAGAAAGATCCAAGCTTGGGGCCATTTCACCCAATTTTGAGATAAAATGTCCCTATCACAAGCTCTAGATCTTCAACAACCCAAAACCCAAATTTGAGGGAACTCTCACTCCCAAGCATCAAAATTGGATCTTTTCCAAAAAGGAACTCAGTGACCCATTTGAGTGTACCACATTTCTAAACCCAATGCAGCTAATGAAGAGGTTTTGGGAGATCACCATGGTGGAGTAGTGCTAGGGTTTTATGTCTCCCCTCACTGCTTCTCCAGAGTTCCACTCAGGACAACATTGTGAGGGAAGGTATCTGCAGTTGTAAAGCTCCACATCATGTGGGAATTTATTCAAATGGGTTGTGGGCAAGCAAATCCACCACACTTTTCCACCAACTTTTCTTTGTTTTTTCTTTTTTTCTTTTTTCAAGATCTTACCATGGACTCAGTGTGAATCCTTCACTCCCCATTCCCTTCGGTTTCTTTCCTAAAGCAACAAAATTGTTGATGGATAGAACAAAAATTGCTGAAAATATAGCACAAAATGAGCTCAAAAATGAGGAGCAAAATATATGAAACTAGAGTTAAAAATAAGGGGAAAAAAAAAAGGAGGGAACTTTACAGGGAAAATGCAGAATCAAAGATGAGAGCTTTTCAGTGTTCCAGATCCAAGTAAGAAACTGGAAGATGACACTGCACTCTTCAAGCTCTGAGCATCTCTCCCATCCACATATAAATAAATGTACACAGTAGATAGAGAGAGAGAGAGAGAGAGAGAGAGAGAGAGATAAATATTAGAGGTAGTTTCATCTTATTAAGATAAAGTTATTACTAATCAGTAAATAGTAATTAACTGCTGCTACTTAGTCAGAAACTCAAAAACAAGGTTGAGTGATGAGGATTTTGGAGGCTTTCAGCAGCAGCAAGAAAAGGATCAGATGGGCACAAGCCTGACAGTCAGCACATCTCTTTTTTAACTCTTTTTTGCTGCTGTCTTTTGAGTCAAGTATTCCTTTCTCCCCATCATCAAGTCTTCATACTGTGTCAAAAAAAAAAAAAAAAAAAAAAAAAAAAAGGGTGAAAATTTTCACCTCATATAGAATTTTTTAGCCCGTAAATCTCATTTCGTATTTCAATCTCCACCGTTTAATTAGTAAGTTACAGTTTTTTTCTCCACACAAAATTTCGATATTTGATTAAAAATACAAAATTATTGATACATCAATAATTCACTTTGCATGGTTGTACGAACGGAATGACTACTGACAATAATTTTATCTCTAACGTTACGTGATAGCAAATGTTAAAGTGATGCATTTTTTAAAAATTTGTGGTGCCGAACTTCAACGTTTATGGGTGGAAGTGAAACATTAAACAACAAGTACAAGAGTGCAATTTACCTTATTTGAAAGAGTAAAACTTAAAATAAAGTTATGTTGATTCTATTACTAGTAACATAGTTTATTAACTATATATGGGTCTAGATGTAAAATGTAAAATACACCAATGTAGCAGAGTTAATGTAAAATATTAACAATTAATCAATTAAAATCAGTACAAAAAACAAAAAAAAAAAAAGAGCTGTTCACAACTAGATCTTAAACATCGGTCGTTAAGCTGTCATTAGATTAAATTAGTCAATAAATCCATTGTCAAACAGGAAAATTGGATACGTAATCTACTGATTTTGACCCTTCAACCAAAGGATTTTTTATTTACTAATTCCAAGCCCTTTTTCTTTTTTCACTAACTCCTAAAGCACATGATCATTTTCTCTCCAATTATTTTTTTTTTTATGGAATTTTACAATGTAGAAATTATACTATACCTCACTACACTATTAGGTGAAATTACATTTTGCACAAAGATCTTTAATGTATATTAATTTCAAACACTGAACACTTATTAATTTCTATTTCAATCAGGTCACTTTTAACACTAAATAATTTCTAAACAAAATGATAAAGTGATGGTAATTTATCTACTGGAGTAATATGGGTTTGGTCTTTTTTGGCACTCAAATGGAGAAATCAATGAAAGATCAATGTTGTACTTAGCCACATTATAGTAATCTCAGGAGTGTTTTTAGACAAAGTGCTTTTTTCATTTAATTAGTAGATCAGAGTATCTTTAGAACAACTAAAACTATTAATTACCAAATAATTACACTAGAATGGTCCCCAATAACATTATTATTATTATAGTAATAATTACCGGTACAACAAGAATAACTAGCTAATATTAAATAAATAGTAATAAAATTACATTTAATAATATAGTACTAGAGTGATATTGTGTTTCCCTGGCATATACATGTTCCATTTTAATCAAAGAATTTGAACTAAATTCTTCTCAAGAGAGGGTCATGAGGGACTAAGAACATGCTTTAATCATGGCTTTAATTTTTTAAATAATTTTTAGCAAATATGTATGAAATTTATCTGAGCTATATAACCCATTTTTTATTCAACTATCTAATCTCTATAAAAAAATTGAATTGGTATCTAATCTTTCAGTTTATTTTATTTGAACTGTTCGATATAAAATTTAAAAACCCCGCTTGTTTTAATAAAAATATACCCATGCAAATCTTATAATATACTCTAATTAGATCTATTAACATAAACTGTTAAAACCGAATTCTAAGTTGAAATTGTCTCAAGTGGCCAAAATCAAGTGAATTAAAAGATTAGGTAACAAAATTGAAACATTTGAAGATTAGTTTAGCTCAATCAAAATGGATTATAGGTAAGTTCCATAAACTTTTACCATCATTTTCATTATTATTTTTTTTTGTATAAAGTTTATAGAACTTTTCACTATGTTATTTATATATTTATAACACTGCTACAAAGTTAGGCATATCAACTTTGGTTATTTTTGCCCACAAATGCACCCAACCACTGAAAATGGTGACCCCCATGCATTAAATGAACTTAGAGTTTGCAAATTCCTTTGTAACAATAAACTTTGACTCGTTTTTTGTTTTTTTTTTCTTAAGTATTTACAAGCTTTATCCTCCGAAAATTTATTTTATATATATGGAAAAACATAAGTAAGTACAGGGAACTGTGTATACAAAATCAGTAAATTTAACTACTATTTAGTAACTTAATTTAATTAAATTTAATAAATACAATTTGCCTCTATAAAACCTGGATATATTCACATCACTTTACTTTAAAACAATGTATTAATCTAAAAATATAAGTGGAAGTGTAAATTATCCATAAGTATTAAAGAAAGTAAAAATAATTTAACTAATTATATATTTTGTGCCGAATATCTATAAAAATGACTGTAACTAAAAGCAGAAGCAAATTAAGACCAGATACAACACGTATACGACTAAAATTATTGTGGATTAATTTATGACCTCTGGGTTTCCGTATATAAGAACTCGGTCCATGCACCGCGGTCCATGCAAAAATCTCTCAACGTGGTATCGACACGTCATCTTCATAAATCTGAGGTACAAAAAATGTTACATAGAAAACAGTGGTCCACCGACATCTAGAAGAGCCCGAAGCGCAACCGACAGAAAGAGAGGACAACATTGCCTGGACCAGGTCCACCACATTATCATGGACCGTACTCTTTATCTCTCCTCCATGCAAATTATGTATAATTCTTTCCATTACAAGCTAAAGCTATTAGCATGAATATATATCGGTATCAGATTATCTATTCAAAATAGAATCCATCTCTACTATTCATATTTTTTATTCTGCGATTCAGTACTTAGAACAATAATTTATATGATTCTGAGATATATATACTTAAATAGTTTCGTGAAGTCATGTGAGATAGTCAATTTTTTTTTTTTTTTATCGAAGACAATAAGATAAATTTAAATTGAGTTGCTGTTAAAATTTGTTTGCTTATATTTTAGTAAAAATATTAAAATATTAATCAAATATTATTATTTTTTCAAATGATTTTTGGGAATATTAGATAAGATACTTTTCTTCTTAAAATGGCTGTGCGTTGCTGGGTGAGAAATGAGCCCGGTCCATGTAACATGTGCTTCCATTTTGGAAAGGTGGGCCCCACAGAGACGACACGTGGACTCCGGAGTCGGTGGGCCCGGCGCGGGCGTGGGAGTTTGGGCTCGCCTCGGGCTCGACGCTCGAGTCGGGGGTTCGGTGGATCCGGCGACGGGGCGCATCGATTGCCGAGTCCAAAGTTAATGTTTCCGAGTACCTGGAGAACATGATAAATTTAGGAAACAAAATAAATATAAATAAATAAATATTAATTCCCGGACATGGTGATAGATGAGGATGCAAACGGGGCGGATCTGGAGAGGGAGTGAGCCCTGCACCTCTCTCTCGGAACGAATTTGAAAGGGGTTAAATTTTATTTTATTTTATTTTTATTTTTACTAATCGTTATATTCAGAGTGTGTCGGAAAAATAGTAAGTTTTTAAAAAATTTTAACAAATGAGGACGGATCAAAATAAGAAGTTCTCTATTTTTCGTTCTATTTCTGAGCATATCAGATGAATTTTTTTTAAAGAATTTTGGCTCTAATTTATTATTTCATTCGGGTCCTATTGGAACGGATTTTCTGCCAATCTGAATTCATTTACATCCCTCGTGACAGGTCACACGACAAAATTTTCGAGAAGCAATTAATTATTCAATATTTATTAACACTAATTAATAATAAAAATATGCACAAATTTTGTCAAGAATTTATTTTACCTATTATATTTGACAGTACTATAAGATTATAACAATAATAAAAAAAAAATTTATTTTCTTACAAATAAAAAATTTCACAATATTTTTTGAAATATACAATTTAAATTCTATTGAATTTTCACCAACAGTAAACTTATCTTTTGCCATTACTTTAAATAGATTAAAAACACATAAGAAAACACACCACTAAGATATATAAGGTGGTATACGATAAATCGATCCTTCTGTGTATTTGATCCAGTTTCTAAAATAACTTTTATTAGTTAAAGTAAATATTGTTAAAGTCTAAATTTTTTTATTTTAAAGATGTCTTAGGGTTTTCAAGTACAAATGTATATTCAATATTCTTTTACTTCTAGTGCGAGTGTAGGGAGATTTAAAGTACAATAACAATGTAGTGCATTGTTAAACAATTTAAATATTATTTATATATGCAAAGTTTAATAATTTGAGTAATAATAATATAACATTTTTACTTATTGTTAGGTAAAGGTAACCGATTCGAGAAACAACCAAGCAATGATATTCATTTTGTAACCAAAGTAATTAAACTATCATGATATCTTACCTTACCTTATATTTCTGGTTGTTTATTATTATTATGCGTATTAAATTATATCGTAACTGACTCGTTTGTGCACTATAAGAACCATTCAATTTGTAAGATCAAGTTGCAATTTGTGTAAATTTGATGTGTTTTTGAGGTTGAGAAATGAATGTAAGCTTGAGTTTAATACTGGGCCCTTCGACTTATTTTAATTCATAGTTTTTTTTTTGATAAACTTGGAGATTTATAAGTGAGAAAATTCCTTTTTTTTCTTACGTACAAAATTTGAGAGAAAGAGATTGTATTTATATATTATCAGAATCCTTTAAAATATCACATAGAGATAAGAATAAAAATATCTGTTAAAATATTGGAAGATATGTTTCATAATTAATTAAAAAATATATAATTTATTTTTTTTTAACTTATTGGAATAAATATTAATCCACATCTTATATACATTGAGTTGGATTAGAACCAACTAATATATGTCAGATCGTTGGCGCAAACTATTATTTCCAAAAGCTTGAGCTGTTAAAAATACGCAACCAATTTACTTAAAGCGTATAGATATAGCGTGCACGAGTCTCGATTGTGACTCGGCCCAACCAGCCTCACACTACTTCGAATATGATTCGGCCTATCCAGCCTTACGCCATTTCGAATATGGCTCGGCCTAACATGGCCTCCCGTCACAGAGAATGATGCTAGCCCATTTAAGCCAACAATATAGACACACTACATGACAGTTATACATTTAACGGTTCCTGCTCCTATTAGTCATTATTTTTTTGGGACAATTGCTTATATATTTCTAAGAAGTTCATGATTTCGTATTATTCCTTTAAGAAGGCTAATATTAAAAATATCTTTTTAAGATTCCAAATTTTTTCAAATATGCTTCTATAAAGTTAAATTCTATCAGTGAACGATTAGAAACAACTGTTATTTATAAAAAATTACTATTTTTTCTTTCAAATATAACCTTCTAGAATCACCAACTTTTTTTATTTATTCTTAAATTATGAGTAAAAGAAGTATTTTAGTAATTTTTTAACTATGATTGAAATTTAACTCAAGTCCAATCCGAAATGATTTAATAGGCACCAACAGTAGAAGTATTTTTGAATAATGAAGAAATATACGAGAAATATATTTGAAACAAGAAAAAAAAAGTAAAAATAAATAAAATATTTTAAATATTTTGAAGGGTATATTTGCAATTATTTCGGAATGGACAAATTAAAATAGTGCAAATCAAAAGCAAATTAGTTAAGGGTCCTACTTCGAAGTGACGTATAGTTGATGGGGTTCTTGTACATTTTGATCAAACTAATTAAATAAATAAAATCACCAACTCCTATGCTCCCTAGCTAGGGTCAACCTTCACTTGCAAGTTATGGGAGTAATCCAAATGTCTTAGAATAATTTTATTTTATGCCTAAGTTATAAATTATTATATTATTACATGATTTAATAATCAAGTAATTAAAGGACATTGATGAGTACTACAAATTATTAACCCTTACTTACGTTTCCATGCATGCATTTTCTTAATTAATTAATATCTCCTACGCATAGAGATTGCATGTGTGTTGTTAATTAATTTATTATTAATATCCTAACTTAGATTAGAATACGCCACCGACACCAAGAAACATAACACCATTTGCTGAGTTTATTGTTGTGGACATGAAGAGGCCATCAAATGTGCCAAATCCAACACCATTAATTGTCACATGCGTGGGTGCCAAAATAGAACCCACAGAAAATAAATAAAGACCTTTTCTTTTTTGTTAAAACATTCACTAATTTTGTTATTTTACAAAAGTAGTTTTTTTTGTTTTTCTTTTTTGTTGCAGATTCAGTTCGATTTCTTTTTTAATGAACAAAATATTTCTATTCTCTCTCTTTCTCCTTACTCTCTTTCTTTTCCCACGTGCGCTCTTTTGCTATCTCACGCACAAGAGAAAGGATGATGATGAAACTTGACTCTCTCTCGTGGCTGTAACAGTGGCCATTCTGGGTGTTCTCCGGTGAGGTCACCGTAGTAAAAATGAAGGTGGCACTGCTTGGAGCATCGCCGAGGTGGCGAAGGAAGGAGGTGACAATTGTTGGTCAAGGATGTTCCTGAAGCAAGTTTAGGAGAGGGTTTGCGAGCATGGCTGATGGCGAGATACGTGGTTACGGTAGTAAAAGAAAAAAAATAAAGCCGACAATGCGATGTTGCAATTAAAAGTTACACTATTCGAATATATATTATACCATTTAGCAAAGAAATTATACTATTTGATTTATATATTAAACTTTAAAAAGTACAAATTTTTTTATTAAATAGTTGAATATATATTTGAATAGTGTAATTTTTTAATAAACAGTGCAATATCGCATCGTCGACAAGATATTTCTCTCTCATTATCACCAACACCTCATCTCTGTCGGCCACGTCCGTCGCGAATATACTTCGGAAGAATTCTTTACCAGCGATTGTCGCCCTCCTCCTCTGCCACCTACGTCTCCGTTTCCGGTAAAGCGCTGGGTGGTAACGACGACGAGCAGGCTGGGTCAATTTCACCATATTCCTCACGCTCGTAAGGCCTTCACGAGGCAGATGCGAGGAAGGAGTTGGTGTGAAAGTGATGAAGGTGAGATGAGCGTTCGAGACTTTCGCCAGCGGTGGAGACATAGTCCGCAAGAAGGGGCTGAGGAAGGAGAGATCGAATTTTTAGGACAAAAGGACATTTTAGTCCGTTTCAAAAAATTTTATCCAAATATGTAAAAACAAAAGAATAGCTTATTTTTACAAAATAGCAAAACTAATAGATTTTTTTTTTAAAAAAAAAGCCAAAATAAAATAGAATGGAAAAAAAATAAATAAATGGGTCATTGCTACAAATCCAATGCGCATAAACTAACATTAACTTACGACTAGTTTGTGAAATCCAATGGAATGTGATCTAATTTCTTGTTGTCCTCGGGAGAAACATGATTAGGGGGATTAACACTTTGACTAGGTTGACAAATTTTGCTTAAGCCAATGAGATTAATTGTATGAAGTTTTTATTACTCATTAATTATTAATTATTAATTATTAATGATGGACACTTTAAAGATTAACTCAAATCAAAATAATTTAAAACTAAAATGTATCAGTAAAAAGCAAAATGGCTGGAGGGTTTGTTTTAGTAGGGCATTTACTTGAGGGGGTCTTCATACATTTTTACAGCACTAGTTTAATTACAGGACTAATCTGAAAAGTTATTGTCTTTTAGTTTAAATTTAAAAATAAAATCTCTTTATCTTTAAATATTGGTATTTTATTGTGTATATATAAAATACAAACCTAGGAATCTTAGCAAGGGAATTGTGTACAATAAAATGAAAAGGATTCAATTATTATTAAACATTATGGTTTGACAAGTATATATGTATAGATCCACTAAATAATTTATTGTGTATTATATGTAACTGGTCAAATTGGAATTTTATTTCATTTTCACACATGAATGGGATTTGTTAAGCAATTATATTATCTTCTGCTTGGATTAAAGTGTTTACCATTAATTGGACTTGCTTGATTTTGTAATTTTTTTCATAATTTATATCGTTTATTTTGTCGCGAGAAAAAAGCTGAATTTTTTTTTCCCCTTTTTGTAAGCATGAGCTTTAAATTTAAGCATTCGCAAAACGTGAATTATTCTATCCTTGGTAGGTCTCGATTACGTAACCACCTAAGTTCTCGTGGTTTGGTTAAAAATTGATACTCTTACTGAAGCACTCTGTGCCCGCTTTATCTGATTGATCAAATACAACTTCTTTGTTCAAAAGATTAAGTTGTGTATTTGGTAACAAAATCAATTTAAATTTTTGGCTTTATCGAAAAGCTGAAATGATAATTTGTATTTTCAAAAGAAGAAGCCTAAGAAACCTTAGAGAAAGATCTTCAATATATATACCAGTGAATTAAGCTCTCAAAATCACATGTAAACAATAGTCCCACATAAAAACAATAATTACAAAAATAAATGATAAATTGATCTTCAATTTATTGACTAACTATAGAGCTTTGGAAAAGTATGAACCACATAAAAAAAGGTTACTTACAAAATGGCCCCCTATGCCCCACTAATTTTGAATACCATATAATGATTCTAGTAACAAGCATCTGCTCGGCTCCACTTTTTATTTTTGCTGTTTATTGCGGCAATATCTGATGACAAATAGAAAAAAATTAGAATTTCTGACGCGAAAAAAAGTTAATTCAGAATATGCGTTCATAGTCCCAAGAGCGACAGTTCTAATTTAAAGCATTTGATTTCATTATAAAGAGTCGCCAGAAAAATTTTATACGGTGCTTCTTCTAGTAAGACTAGGTACGACCAAAGAGTTTTTTTTTTTTTTTTAAGATATGAATTCAAATTTCAGGTCTAAACTCGAAGAAGAGGTTACAAACTATCTGTTCTGGACAGCGGCGGTAAGTCGGTGACTACATATTTTCGAATGCAATATATTGTGCGAGTATATCTTAAAAGGATCAATTGCATACAAGTTCCTGCAAATATAGTAAATTACATATATATTCCTGTAAAGTTCAACTTTCATAAGTTATTCCTATAAAAGTTCTAATATTTTTAGATATGTCTCTACCGTTAAAATTCGTTAGAAAAGTTTAGTTAACCAAAGGTTAAATATTTTATCCGGATTAATTTTTAACCTTTTTATTCCTCTTATATTATACTGTTATAACTTTTAGAGGGACATATTTGTGATGGCAAAATTAGAAATATAAATAATTTTCTAACAATTCTCTAATGGTAACAAACTAGAGTGACATATCTGAAAATATTAGGACTTTTGCATAGAAAATTTATAAAAGTTGAACTTTATAGAAATATATTTATAATTTATTATATTTGCGGGGATCAGTATGCAATTAACCCATCTTAAAATATGGTGACTACGACTTGGTCCGGAGGTTAGGAGACCAATCATGTCAAACAATTTATGACCACAAAAAAGAAGCAAAAATAAAAGAAAAAAAAAAGAAGCAAATTGATGCATCAAACCTTTTTGCCAACATGAAATGAAAATTAAGGATACTTAGATCAAATTTCGAGTTAGGTTAATAAAACCAAACTCAAATAAAACGTGCAACTAAGGACGTAGAAATTAAATGATTTGAGTACTTGTTGTATCTCAAAGCATGTCTCAAATTTATTCAAAATAATAATACAGTTCAGGTCTCTCCTTCTTTTTTTTTTTCTCTTTTTTGTGAACCAAATCACAAATCCTTGTTACTAATTTATGACATACGCCGTAGCTTTTAAGGCTATTTTCAGGTCGTTTCCTGTTAAATTGATGTTCGAGTATCATGGTATCGGGTCCAGTTCCTACTAATGTTTTTTTTTTTTTTTTTGAGAGATCAGTAGCACGCTACCCGCTTCGTTTATTTAATTTATAAATAACCTTAGCTAGAAATGTGAATCAACTAGGATTCGAATTTGTGTCTTAGGTATCAACCACCGAGCCCTTTATCACTTGCTCCAGGGACGGTCGGTTCCTACTAATGTTTTAAAACCCAGGTTGACCCGTTGGACCGGTCGGATTGTAACCTAGTGCCCAAACCAATTCGGTTTAACCTATAAGATCAGACTGGCTTAAAAATAGTGTATGATGTGTACCTGTTCGAATCTGTAAAAACCGACCGAATTTCTTTTTATTTATATTTTTAACAATTAATTAAAAATATGCATTAGTTTTTAATAATCTATACTTTTGAATACTTTTTTAGTTATATAAAATATAATAATATTTAAAAATAATATAGAATACTATACTGAATTAATATATTTTTTTAATTATACAGAATGAAAAAATAATAATTAAATATTTATGATGCGATACTGATGCCATTACGTGACCCGTACACGGTTTCAGGTTTTACATCATCAATTCTTAATAAGTATAAAATCATTTATGGAAATTCCAATACTAAATCCCAAACTCGAGCCCAAGCCCGAGCCCAATCCTATTTTGGGCTCATGTACTTCACTTGTCGTTAACTGGACCGGGATCAGAGCCCGCAATTTTTTTTAAAATTTGATAAAATTTAGTTCAAACTTGGCCCAAAATAAATTGGGCTTTACTTTATGGAGTGGATCGGATATGATGTTCAAAATAAGGCCCAAAAATTTGAGGTGAACTTCAATTTTGCCCCCGTGTAGTTTAGCGCGCTTTCACTTACGCTATACTGTGGTTCAAAAGTTTGTACTTAACTATCATGTGATTTTATATTAATTTTGCCGTAAGAACCTTTCATTAAATAAGATTGCTATCATATTCGTGAATAATACTTCTAACATAGTTTACAATCTTTTTATTCATTTTTTTCACATCTTAAATGGGTACGCTCTTATTAGAAATTCCTTATCCTTCACATGGTAAGGAACGCACTAACAGACTATTCAAAAAAGACTACAAATTAACCGTGTATCTATCTGACTTCAAATTAAGTCTCGGACGAAATGAATCGTGATTTTAGGTACGCTTTAGAGATAGTAAAGATGTGAAAAAGTTTGATGCGTTATCGAAATAGATTATTCAGAAAGTAGTTGGTTAGTGCATCTTTCATGCTGTGGGCAGTGATTCTACTTTATAGTTTGGGCCACAGCAGGAGAATCTTTGTTGTTTCTCATCCCTTTCTTTTATTTTATACATTATTCACTTTGACCTAAAAAGTTTCATGTACCCACTCTGTGGATAAGCCTCATTTATTCTCTACAAAAGAAAGGACAGGTCCCCTCCAAACTTTTGATTTCATACATGGCCTTCATTCATGGGAGTTGCATAGAAAAGGAGTGGCCTTCTTTTTCCTTTTTCTCAAATATATATATATATATACATACATACATATATATATATATATATATATACATACATACATATATATATACATACATACATACATACATATATACATACATACATACATATATATATATACATACATACATACATATATATATATATACATACATACATACATATACATATATATATATATATATNCATACATATATATATATACATACATACATACATATATATATATATACATACATACATACATATATATATATATATATATAAAATTATTGTTCACTACAATCTAAGTTTTTAAATGGTTTCACATTATTTAATATAATATCAGAATATGATGTTCGGTATTTTATTTAGCTTTTTTCAATTTAATAATATCAATTATTAATTCGAATATTTCAAAAATTTTCTAAACTTTAAATCTTAAATTATAAATCCTAAACTCTAAATAAATTTGTTTACTTCTAAAAAGTATTCTATAGTTGTCGACTTATTAGTGAGTAAAACAGGATAAAATTTAAAATAGGGCATGATAATATTTTGGATTCTCTCATTAAAGTTAACCCTAATATATTATTAATATATTGATAGATTTGTAAGAACAAGTCTTATATTGGAAATATTGGGATTATAATCTTTATATAATGTGAATGAATATTTTTAAAGTTATGGTTGGTGAGAGAAGAGCATGCATAAGCTAATTAAATTTTAAGGAATAATTGCCTATAAACGTCTTAAAACTTCGAAAATATCTTATTTACTCTTTTTTTTTTTCTTTCCAATATATCCTTCATATGTTCCTCCGTTATTCCAAAATACCCCTACGGTTATCATCCGTTAAGTTAACTTGGATTAAACATGAGCTAAATATCTATAACAGTTAAAAAAAATTAAAATGTCATTTTTTTCCTTAACTTAAGGGCAAAAAAAAAATATTGGCGATGGTAGAAGAGTATATTTGAAAAGACCAAAAAATAAAATACTTTTTGTATCCCTAATTTAAGGGTAAATAAGAAAAGTCAGTGCTGGTAGGAGGATATATTTGAAAGGACAAAATAGTAATTTTATAGAAATAATAGAGTTTATTAATAAATTTTAACTCTATGGATATATTTCAAATATGTTGAAACGCAAAAAAGACATTTTCAATATTAGCCTCATAAAAGAGATAAATCAGAAAGTCGAAAATTTTTCAAAAATATATAAATAATTGTCCCAAATTTTAAATACGAAACTTTATGAGTGATATTTGAATTTTTTTTTTAATATTTAATAATATCGAGCGACGAATCAGGTGACAACAATGGTGTGAACAGGGGACAAAGATTTTGGGACACGGATTCTTCGCGAGGGCGATGGTTTTTTCTGAAAAAGGCCGGACACGTTTGAGTGTGCGGCGAGGAAACCGAGGTGCGAAAAGGCGCTTTTTTTTTGTTATTTTCTTTTTTTTTTTTCCTGCAGCGTGAAAAAGCTGCAACGCGCAACAGCAAAAAAATTCTAGAATACAACGGGTATATTAGTGACGTGGCGTAACAAACCAATCAAATTAATTCTTTTAAGAATATATGTACCATCATGACTGTAAAAAAGTATTTTTATTGTACTTTTATTTGAAAAGAAGGAATGTGATTGGCTTGTTATTGATAACGTGGTGCAAGTGTGACAGTGTAGAATTCCTCCGCAACAATAGCACGTAATAAAATGCAAAAGCGAATCCATTTCTGCCAAAGCGCCGCTGCCTCCGAAAGCGCGTTAAATGTGTAAGCAACGATTCCCCATGCACCTGGTGCGTTTGTTTGGCCGAAAGTGAAAAGCAGTGAAGTCGTTTTCAATTGTGTAAGTCCGGAGTCAATTACGAAAAAGAAAGAAAGAAAATTCTTTTTTATTAATTCATCTCTCACACATCCGATCGTTATGCCGATCGTTTTCTGCTAAACAAACGACGGAATTGAAAAAAAATTTAGTGATAAAAAAATAATTTATATCTGAACTCTAGTTTACCGTTAAGTATATTTTAAATCTTGATCTTCACCTTTGGTGAAACAAACAGGTGTGTGCGTTGTGTGCATGTGAGTGCGTGCATGTTGTTGGCTTAAAGGGGCTATCATTATGTATTGTGGCAGGAGGTCACGTTGGATTGAGTCACGTTTGAAATGGCAAGAGGTCGGATTGGTCGAACCATATCCAAAATGGCGGGAGGCTGATTGCGTAGAGTCACAATTGAGATCCGTGGGCATTATGTCTATATACTTATTAGAGTCATTAGTTGCATCTTTTTAGCAGTTCAAGTTTTTGGAATTAAGATTAGTCCCAACGATCTGACAAGTGGTATCAAAGTCAAAGATCACAACTTTGATTTGCAACATTAGTATGGTGGGAGGTTGGTTGGGCTAACTCACAATCGTTGCTGAAAGGGGGATTGTTAGCTTAAAGGAACCAGCATCCTGTCCCATGGCGAAAATCTGATTGGGTCGAGCGACAATCGAGATCCGTGGGCGCTGTGACTATGTGCTTTGATTGCATCTTTCTGTCAACTCAACTTTTGAAATTAATGGTTAACGTCAACGATCCGACGACTATGCATGTGAGTGCATGTGTGTAATTTACGGGTATTTAAGAAAACTGTTCTAAAGGAAAGTAATTTTTAGAATCATTTGAAAAAAAAAAATTGAAATACAATTCATCCCTTCAAATATTAGAATTTTGAACTTTAAAAATTTGCCAAATAAATAATGATACTATCGAAATCCGCCACAAAAATGGCTATGAAATCGGGTGACAAGTTTTTACAGTTTAAAATTCATATACCACATATTAAATAAAAATCTATCTATAATTTTGAAAAATAGTATTATAAAAGATAACAAAATAGTATGAAATAATTGTTTGCCTCCAAATATTTAAGCCTTTTGAAATAACAGTTTGTTTTTAGAATTTTAAACTATGAGAGATCGATATTTTTACTGTTTATATTCAACACTATAAACTTTAATTAAATCAAAAAAAATTAAATAAAGATCGGGAATTTGACGGAGAGCTCGAACTCAAGACCTAGGATACACTTATTTTGGAAAATATTAGCTAGCAAAAATAAAATTATTATTTTTAATATTTAATATTTAACAAAGCCAATCCATAAAAAATAAAGGCGCAAAGTATATGACTTGAAACTTATCGTGAGCCGTGGGTTACGGGAAGATGAGTTGGAATAAAGATGACGGCGACGATTTCCTGGTTATTGCCGACTTCGGAGGACTTTTTTTGTCAAAAAAAACAAAAAGATGGTAAACTTTGAATACCCCTGTGGTTTCACATTTTCTCATTTTAGTACCCTGCGGTTTAAAGTGTATCAAGTCAGCCTTTATGGTTTCGCACTTTCTCACTTTAGTATCATGTGATTTAAAATGTATCAAGTTAGTACCCTGTGGTTTTATTTTTCTTTTTTCATTATCTATTTTACTAATTTTTTCGTTAAATCAGTAACAAAGTTAAAATTAAAGGATACTAGAGTGAATATTTGATAAATCTAGGTAGGGTATCTGAAGCTTTTTGTATATAATTTAATGAAATATTAACGGAGGAAAAAAAAATCAGTAATAAAATTAAAACTAAAGGATACTAAAGTAAATATTTGATAAATCTAGATAGAGTATCTAAAGTTTTTTGTATATAATTTAAGAAATATTAACAGCGGAGTCGACGAAAAGAGAAAAATAAAATTACAGGTACTAAATTGATGCACTTTAAACCACATGATATTAAAGTGAAAAAGTGTAAAATCACATGATACTAAATTGCTACGCTTGAAATCACATAATATTAAAGTGAAAAAGTGCGAAACCACGAGAGTAGTATTTAAAGTTTTCCCTTCAAAGAAAAAGTGAATAAAACTTTTGGATTACAAGGGGAGAATGAAAGTGTGAAAGTGATGTGCACTTGTAACTAGTTTCCAATCCACACTTTTTGCTCTCATATATTTATCTATGCTTCAATCTACTCTTTCTAGAACTTATTTATTAATTATTATTATTATTATTATTATTATTATTATTAACTAGACTAGTATATTTTTGAAAGCACAGAGAATTTCATAATTTTAGATTATTTCTTGATGATGGGATATCCGATTCCGCGGTTGGTTTTGTTAAACATAATCTACAGGATTGAAATTATTTAGAAACAAAATTTTTTAATTTTTCGATGTTATTTGCTTAGTAAACGAGCAGTTTAAAAATAAATAATTAAAAATAATAATTTTATATTAAAATTTTATCTAATTTAGATTGTTCTACACGGTTGAAAACATATCACATAGATTATTAAAATAATTATTTTTAAAATTCTTTGATCACTTTACAAATGACGACGAAAAAAAAAAAAGATTTCTAAATAATTTCTATACTATAGGTCATCCCTACAAAGATGATTGCCGAATCAGATATTTAATCATAAAGTAACTCAGATGCACGAAGACCTCTACCCTTTCGAAAATATACAAGCTGAACTCTTATTATTATTTTTATTATTATTATTTTGTTGGTAGTTTGTACATTTTTTTTTACTGAATATTAAAAGTTAAAAAATATATTTAATTTTTCTAATATTATTAAAGTATTGTAACAACTATCATTCAAGAAGCATTTGCCACCGATTTTAATAAGAATAATTTTTTTGGAGTGACTTTTGCTTATTTATTCCAAACTATTATTTAAAAATTAGATATTTTTAAAGTTTTTAACAGCATATTAGATATTATTATTATTATTTTTTTTTTGAAGTATCCACAGAATTCGGATATATAATGTGATCTTATTTATTAGTTGAGTGGTGTTATGGGTACCACAAAATATATGAAAAACAATATTTTATGAGTAAGTCCTATCGCATGGTAATTATATCTAGTAATTTAATATTTTTATTTTTAAAAATAAAAACCTCAATTGGAAAGAAAGCTATTTAAAAAAGGAATAATTACTTATATATCTCTCTCGAAACTTAAAAAAATCTAATTTATTCTTTTTTTTTTTACTTTTAATAACTCCTTATATATTCATCCGTTATTCAAAAATATCACCGCAGTTACCACCCGTTAAGTTATCCCGACTTAAGCGTCAGTTAAATATCTACCAAAGTTAAAAAATTAAAATACCTTTTTTGTCCTTAATTTAAGGATAAATAAAAAAAGTTGGTGATAATAGAGAAGTATATTTGAAAAGTTCAAAAATCAAATGCTTCTGCTGTCCATAACTTAAGGGCAAATAAAAAAAAAATTATGATGATAGAAAGATATATTTAAAAGGGCAAAATGATAATTTTATAGAAATAACGATTATAGTTAACGGTTTATTAATAAAACTTAACTCTTTATAGATATATTTAAAATAACTTGAAACACAAAAACAAAAAAAAAAAAAAAAACCCCAAAAATAAAGAATTAAATAATAGTAGATTGTAAAAATGGCACCAAAAAAAAAGAAAGAAAAAAAAAAATAGTGAGAGAAAGAAGTGGTGGAGAGAGAAGCAAGTTTATGCTTGTCTCCCTCCCATGCATATTCTCTCTCTCTCTAAAAACCCAAGTCAAATTTCTCTCTCTTCACCCACAAAAGTAGAGCTACAGATAAATAATATGGAGGAAGATTCTATTCTTTAATCTCGTCTCATCCCAAAACAGAGGATACCCATCTCGTTTTCTGTTCCTCTGACTTGGTTGTTTGTTGTTTCCACCACCTTTCTCCTTGGAATTTATTCAGTTTTCTCAAAAAAAAAAAAAAGACGAATCAAATGAATCCAAAGAAACTTTTGGATGAGTCACGTGCGCGTCCTTTGATTCTGATACTGTAGATGATGGTTCTTGGGTTTCAATGATATTAAGCTTCAAAAGATGAGATTTTGTGTCTAAGTTGTGAAATCTCTGAGGTATCGTTTGGTTCGAGGGTAAGCAAAAAGTGACTATTCCAAGAATAGATATAAATTGAGGTATAAGTGGAGATTAGATCAATTTTGTATTTGAATGAAAATTAGATTATTTCTAGGAATTAAAAAAAATAGCATTTGATTAGGTAAGATGGAATAAAAAAAATAGTAAATTTTTTTACATAAAAAATAATGATATTACTTTCTTATTATATTTGAATTTGAATTTTTAATTTTTAAATCTAAAATTTTAATTTTGAAATTTCAAAATTTAAAATTTAAAATTTAAAATTCAAATTCTCAAATTTTAAATTCAAAATTTTAAATTTTAAATTTTTTGGTCAAATTTCATCCCATTTGGCGAAATAGCAGGAATAAAATATTCCGGGAATAACAAGATTTAACCGGGATAAAATATTCCGGCCAAATTTCACCCCGTTTGGCAAAATAGCGGGAATAACTTTTGTTATCCCCGCTTATCATACGAATCAAATGGTGCCTTAAAGAAAGAAGTTTGAAAAAGGTAATATTTTGGTGCGGTAAAACGCGTCTAAGCTGTCAGAGTTGAGAACTTAAGTTTAAAGGGAAAACAGAGAGAGAGAGAGAGAGAGAGAGAGAGCTCCAAAACGGTGGTATGTTGATGCATTGAAACTAATTTAATCTCTCAAAGGCGAGATTTTTACCCATTTGAATGCCAAAAAACAGAGCATCTACAGAGAGATAAACAGAGAGAGAGAGAGAGAGAGCGCTCTTAAAGGTGATATTTTGATACATTGAAACGAGAGTTAAATCTCAAAGGTGAGATTTTTAGAGAGAGAGAGAGAGAGAGAGAGAGCGTGAGAGAGATGAGGAATGGGTTGAGCACGCCGCAACAAACACTGTCGCCGGAGGCGGCGGCGGTGCTCCGCCGCTCTGGCGGCCGGAGCGGCGCGTCGCCGCCACTCCCAGACGCACGCGCTCCACGTCGTCGGCGACGCCTCTCTCCTCCTCGCCCCCTCCGGCGCCCCTCCGCCGCGCCTCGCCGGCCGCCTCCGCCGCCTCCACCTCCCCCCTCCCCACCCCCTCCATTGCCGTCGCCTCGAGCTCTGCTTCTCCATCGCCTCGACCGCCTCCCCAGCTCCAACCATGACCCCAACCCTAGCCCGCGGAGCGCGATGTCGAACGCGCTCGCGGCGGCGCTGAAGCGCGCGCAGGCGCACCAGCGCCGCGCGTTTCCCGCCCCGCCCCGCCCCCGCCGCCGCCGACCACCACCACCGCTCGCCGCCGCCGCCTGCGCCGCTCCTCTCAGCGAGGGTGGAGGTGGAGCAGCTCCTCCTCTCCGTCCTCGACGACCCCTCCGTTAGCCGCGTCATGCGCGAGGCCTCCCTCTCCTCCGCCGCCGTTAAGTCCTCCATCGAGCAAACCCTAGCCTCTTCCTCTCCCTCCTCTCCGCCGCCGTCGCCGTCATCAAATCCCTACCTCAGTCCCCGCTTTCGCGAATCTCAAAGCACCAGCGTGGGCGTCGGCGTCGGCGGCGGAGGAGAGGGGGGGGATTCACAAAGGAGAGATATAGATGCGCGGAGGGTGTTCGATGTAATGCTGAGGCCCCGCAGACGGAACCCGGTGATCGTCGCGGACTCTGATTATCTGGAAGCCGTCGCGAAGGAGATGTTACGGAAGATCAAGGCCGGCGGGGGAGCCGCCCACGTGATCGCCTTCAACAACGAAAACGAACTCCGTGATCGGTCGCGTATTTCATTCCACATTCGAGAATTGAGCGCTTCAATTGAAAGCCGGATTGATGGTGGCGGCGCCGTCATGCTCGATCTCGGCGATCTCAAATGGCTCATGGAGTGCACTTGGCCGGACTTTGCCCGGGAGGTGGTTGCAGAGATTGGTAAGCTAGTGAGTAGGTTTAGCGGCGGTGGCGGTGGCAGTGGCAGTGGCGGAGGCCGGTTTTGGCTTGTTGGTGCCGCCACGTGCAACACATATCTCCGGTTATGGATAAATTACCCGACGGTGGAGGATGATTGGGACCTCCAAGCTGTGCCGATCGCGATGAGGGCGCCGCTTTACTACACTCTACCGAGGTGCCTGAATTCATTCAAATTTGATTTAAACTTGACGTGTTCCTGATCGGGATCTAACTGCAGGTTTTGCAGCATGGCGGTGCCCTTGAGCCGGCCTCCTGCGGCTGCCGATGCATCCACGAGGATCGCAGCGATGTGCCAGCTTTGCACGGCGAAATACGAATTGGAATTGGCGAAGCTCATCGAAGAGGATCGAAAGAAGTGCTTCCCGGAGAAGGCGGAAGCCCAGCAAGGGCTTCCGCAGTGGCTTCAGCTCGCAATGCTCGGCAATGATCGGATTCAGGTTCCTACCGTATTTGCCCGAAGCTCTAAATTGATGGTTCAAAGTGTTTTATTCTAAAATGGTGTTACTTTGTAGGCCGAGGAGAAAGCGCTTGTGTGGAAGCAGAGAAGCGAGGAGTTGCGGGTGAAATGGATGGAGAAGTGCTTCCTTCTCCACCCGAACTTCCACTCGGCACTTCTCGACTCCTCCGAGAAGCCCTCATATCCTTCCCTCACGATGGCTCCCTCTTTTTTCGCTCCTTGCCCGCCGTTTAAGCCCGATTCAACACTCGATAAAAGCATAACACCTCTCGAGATACATAAAACTCGGGAGAGATCTTTGACTCGGCCGAAAAGCCCTCCCGGAAGCCCGGTGAAGACCGAGTTAGCTCTCGGGCCCTCGAAGCCTTGCAACTTCTCGGAAAAGCCCCGTGCGGAGCTTCTCAAGGACTTATCTGATCAACAACCTGAGTCTAAAATTCGTGCAATTTCGGATACGGACTTCTTCAAGAAGCTCTTGAAGGGGCTTCTGGAGGAAGTCACTTGGCAACCGAATGCCGCGTCGACCATCGCCGCTGTTATAACGCAATGCAAGTGCGGGGGTGGGAGACGGCGGCCCCTTGGGCCCAAAGGAGACGCGTGGCTGCTCTTTCTCGGGCCCGATAAGGTCGGAAAGAGGAAGATGGCGACCGCCCTATCGGAGATCATGTTCGGAACCCATCCAATAACAACTAGGTTTAGTGATAGTTCGCTAGAAGAAGAAGAAGAAGAAGATACCAATAGAGAGTCCAACACAAATTTGTGGGGCAAAACCTTTATTGACAGGGTCATGGATGCCATTCGTCGAAACCCTTTTTCGGTGATTATGATAGAGGACTTTGATCGAGCGGATTCGCTATTCCAACTAAACATCAAACGGGCGATGGAAAGGGGCCGCTTGACGGATTCGCATGGTCGAGAGATCGGCCTCGGTTCCGCCATCATCATCCTTGCATCCAATTGGTTGCCGCCGGAGGAGTTCAATGGTTCCCAAGATTCACTTATTCAGTGTGAGGAGAAGTTACTAAACTCATCAACTAGCAACTGGCAATTGGAGTTCTCTATTGTGGATAACCCGGCAAAACGTCGAGAGGCTTGGCTTCGCGACAGTGATCAGGCTTTGAAGCTAAGAAAGGGCTTATTGGGGTTACCGTTTGACTTGAATTTGGCAACGGAGGCTGAAGATGAAGCCGACGAGGGCTCTCGCAACTCGAGTGATGTCACAGTGGAGCGTGACTTTGAGAAAGGACGGCTCGCGATCAAGTGTTCGACGAAATCCCCAGCATCCGACTTGATGGAATTGGCGGATGCTTCTATTGTCTTCAATCCGATTGATTTCGATCCGCTGAAGAGAAAAGTTTTAGATTGCATATCGGAGAGATTCAAAGCAAAAATGGGCGACCGATATACTATAAGGGTAGACGACGATACCGTCGATCGCATAGTTGCAACTATATGGCTCAAAAAAGCTACATTAGAGGAATGGACTCAGAAAGTGTTGTGCCCAAGTATCGAAAATTCGAAGAACAAGTTGGATGATGCGCAAGGGCACAAGGCGGTGGTCCGGCTATCGTCGGTTAGGGTTAGGGTTTGGGATCCGACAGCACAGAAGAGGGGCGGAGGGCAAGATCAGATACCAATTGCCGTCGATACATTGTAGATATAAAACTAGCATTAGTAATTATTTTGCAAGTTACACATATGTGTATATATGCAAAGAACAACCCCTTTTATGAGTTAGATATATGAGATTTAACACTTATATGATACTCTTTTTTGGGTATTCTTTTTGTAGTTAACTCCAATTTTGTTTGGAAATTTTGTTGGTTACAAGAAAAGGTGTTTTTCCATTTGATTCTCAAGTTCAAACATTAATTACTTGGACTATTTTGTGGTCCCATGAACATGGTTGATGACCTAATTAACTCCTCTATCATTTTGGGATCATTCTAATGTCCATGTGCTTGGTAATTTTAGTGATTATTACATGATTTAATAAGCCTACCCGCTCTTTAATATATTTTTTGGTTTCGATAAGTTGTATCTTGTAATTTGGCTAAGCAAGGGTCACTCTTAGAAAATTGTTATTTGAATAGAATTATTATAGAAAAATTTTAAAAAAATTGTTAAATTTTATGCAATAGTTTTTCATCGCAGCAGAAGTAAGTAGCTTTAAATTAGAGTTTTCCAATTGTTGGTTTCAAGATTCTAAAACTCTTTTTTTGTTTCCCCACATCAATAAAATCTCTAATATGAAAACTATTTTGGAGATACGACCGAATATTCGCCAATGCGATCTTATTATCCAAAAAATCGATTTAGCAGAAAATAGTATATTAATATGAAAACATTACAGAGCTCCAATGATTAAGATCTTATTACTTAATAGATCGGTCTAGTATTAATCCTAACACATTCACACTCACCCGCATGATAAATACCAGGTAAAGCGTATCGCGTACGCTGAACGAAATGATGATACAGGAGACAATTGGATTATTGATAGGCTCATAGTCTCATATTACGTGCTTTGACCGAAGAAATAATGAGGGAGACATTCGAAATAGATAGAAACAATGAACATAAAATATAGAAGTAAAAATGTATAAAATTTATCTAAACTATAAAGTATTTTGGGTACACATTTTTAAATTTTTTATTTTGTCTCATACAAAGTATGTGTTTTTTCTCTTTGGCCTAGTCGACAAATTTTGCGGGACGTGAGAGTGACTAAATAACGAACGCGTGAAGTTTAATAAAGCGATCAAATTAAGCGTCTAAATCGTTTTTTTTTTTTTTGTTTTTTGTTTTTGTCTCTACTATCTGTTTACGCGGTTTTTGTCTCTGTCAGAGCTCGTACTATGACAGTCACAGAGAATAGAAAAAAAAAAAAAAAATTTATGGTTTGGCATGGACTTCTTCCATGGCAGTGAGAGATATGAATGGGCAGACGGACGCTTCGTAAGATTTACAGACAGCCGGCCTGTCAGGCCGGCCAGGCCGGCGAAAGCCGAAATCCCGGGGCTTCAAAGTCAGTCTGCCATTCTCCCTAACGCGTTTCTGCTGGGTCGCGCCGTCCGTCTGTCCATAACTAATTTTTGGATAAAAAGTAAACAGAAAACTTCAAATACCTACTGTAATTTTATATTTTTTTTATTTTAGTATTCTATAGTTTAAAATATATTATTTTTGTACTCTGTGTTTTTATTTTTTTATTTTTTGTTATTTCCTTCATTAATTTTTTTTTATTAAATCAGCGACAAAGTTAAAACTAAAGTGTACTAAAATTAATATTTAATAAACTATAAGTGGGGTATCTGAAGTTTTTTTGTATATAATAATTTAATAAAAAGTTAACGAAGTGACGATGAAAAGAAAAAAATAAAATCACAGGGTACTAAAGTGATACACTTTAAACCACGAGTTACTAAAGTGAGAAAGTAGGAACCAGAGGAATTGTATTTATAGTTTACCCAAAAATAAAAAAATTAATAGCTTTTGAAACTGGCAGTTCCTCTGCTTTGTATATTAAATTTTATAAAGAAAAAAATTGTATTAGTTACAGCACTTGAAAAGGTTGAGTTATGATTAAACTTAATTTACATTAAATTACACGTCAGAAATAAGTATTTATGATCCTAATTTACTTCATTCCTTACTTTCAATGAAACAAATTGACTCTTTACTGTGTTAGCAATTTCGGTGTAGTTTGAATATCAAAATAAGTTAAGTAATAACTCATGTGTCATAAAAATTTACTTATAAAATTTCGTAACAAGTTACGAGTTTGGTTTTAGCTAGTTGAGGGGTTCAGGCTATCTTATTCTTTAAAAAAGTAAACTTAGATGCCGAAAATGGTATACCATTTTAAACATTTAATTACATTCTTTGTCTACGATATACTTTGGTTCTATAAATAAAAAAATATATGCTGAACAAGATATTTATGCATCCTCAATCATTTTAAGATTTTTTATTGTGATTTCAAAAAATAACTTTCATCGCAATTAGGTCTCGAACTTTTAATATTTGTTTCAATTAAGTCCCTACCGTAAATAAAAATTATCATTAATTGGGACGCGAATTGCCATGTGGCAAGGTTTGGTGGTGACTTGGTAACGTTACAAACATTGGTTTGTACTTAATTACTTATATGACAATGTCCGTTATTAAAAAAGAAGAAAAGTTGGGGATCAAAATGAAAAATCAATAAAAAGTTGGGTAAGCCACTTAAATAGCACCTTTTATTGGGCCCAAGTGGGCCGTATTAAGGCCTGGTCAATATCGAGTCAAAGCCCAACCCAAGTCAAGTAGATATTATCGGGCCCATTACATGTTCTGGGGTGGCCTAATTCGACCTCCTACTCGGGAACGTTCCAGAGAGAGAGAGAGAGAGAGAGAGAGAGAGCAAAGGGGAGGAAACGAGGAAGAAGAGAGGGAGAGTTAGGGTTAGGGTTTTTTAGGGGGTACGACAATGGCGACGGCGGCGGCGGCGACGGCGACGAGCACGGCGGCGGTGCCGTTCTGGAGGGCGGCGGGGATGACGTACATAACCTACTCCAACATCTGCGCCTCCCTCGTCCGATCCTGCCTCAAGGAGCCCTTCAAGTCCGAGGCCACGTCACGGGAGAAGGTCCACTTCGCCATCTCCAAATGGGCCGAGGGAAAGCCCGAGAAACCCAGTAAGATCCAATCTCCTTCTCCCCTCTCTAGGGTTTCTAGGGTTTGCTCGGGTTCGATCGCTGTGTTCGCTGCGATCGCTGAGATCTGTTGCTGTTTTGAATCTGTTTTGGCTGGGATTTGGATTTGAGGTGTTTAATTTAGCGATTGTTTGATATGGTCCGATTTTCGGTTTCCTAGGGTTTCTAGGGCATGCTTGAGCTCGATCACTGTTTCCGCTGTGATCGCTAAGATCTTGTATTGTTTTGAATCAGTTTGGTTTGAATTTGGGTTTGAGGTGCCTAATTTACTGGTTGTTATGCTTGAAAGGGTCCTAATTTTCGGTATCCTTGGGTTTCCTCGAGCTCGATCTCTGTTCCCGCTGATCTCATTCATGCCTTTCGTATAAGATTTGTGCTTTAGGTGTCTTATTTACTGATTGATACACTTGAAACGATCTGATTCGTGATTGTACCTAAATCGAGGGGTTTTTGGTGGTTGATAGTGATGCTAGAAATACGGATCTTTTGTGGTTTATTGTTTATAAGGAAATGTTGCTTTGAATTGATATGTTCAGCTTCTGTGTGTTTCTATTCCATTGATACCCTCCCTTTAAAAGGGATATTTTGCAGACAAAAGAAAAAAAAAAAAAAAAGATCTTCAGGAATGGATTAATTGCGTGATGATTATTCTTTTTGTGCTTCATAGTTAGAGTTGAACACTATGTACATTTACGGTGTTATATAATGATGGTAGGAGAGCTGTGAGGTTGCTGTTCACTGTGAATTCAAACATTCATGAGGCTCTTAGAGATGTTTACAGCCATTTAATTTCAAAACATCATGTGGCTCTTACAGATGCTTTTTGCCATTTAGCGAGTAGATGAAATAACTTGGATTCTTGTTAGCTTTTATAATGGTTATTCAGCTGTTTGGAAAGTTCAAAATCTTTTCCTTTTTAAAGTGGTATAGTCCAAGCGGACCAAGATCATACAGATGTATTTCTGTAACTCAATATATTCAGGGCCTCTGTTCCTTCTTTTCATTTTCCTAGGTTACTAGAGACAACATCCTTTTAATACGATTATATGACCATTGCTATCTTCTTTCCTCCTAGAAAACTTATGATCGTGCGTCAATAGCTGTCAGAAAGCTTCCCATTTGATCCTACTGTGAATTGTTTATCATTGATCATCACCCAAAGTTGCAGTTTGAACTAAACTCGAGGCAAATTGATGATCTCAGAATGGAGACTCTTCTTCTTTATATGGTAACTTCTGCTCAATTAAAGAGTCATGTGTAACTCGAGCTTACACTTCATATATAATCTCTTATCAAACAAGAAAAAGTTATTAAAGTTTACAGATTTTCAAGTACTATTCTGTTTTCAGAAAGCAGTAAGGAACATCGTATATTACCTGTGACATCAAGCAGTAAACAATGCCCAACATTACATACGTATTATGTACTACATAACTCATTATGACCTAGTGAATCTTCAGTTCTCCACTTTTGTATGCTTTTAAGCACTCGACACTAATAGATTTGTTCGTTACTGCAACCGTAATGCAGTTACACTATTTAAATCTTTATTTGGTTCCGTTACTACTAATTCCATTTTCGTGCTATCTCATTGTTCTTCTTTCCTCATCGTGTGAAACTACCCGATACTAACTTATCTATGTGCTTATTGTAGCCATCCGCTCTGATTCACCTGAAGAATGAGAACCGGTGCACAAGTTGGATGAAGATGGGCTTCATCGCAAGCTTTTGTTTGTTTTCAAGTGCTAATGCATATTTGCTGTAAAATCAGTGCGTGTACTCTTGATTGGCGAGTACTATCTATCGAAACAGCTCAGAGATAAAGCATCCTTGAATAAAAATTATTATCATGTTGGTACAGTTAAGCAACTGCTCGTTTGACTATTGGAATTTGGTTTATTGAACCATGTATTATGGATTTATTCTACACGGTTACCGTGTTTTATCCTATTTCATTTCATATTGTTTTCTTGGTGCTGCAGTTTTTGTGAAAGGATGTGGTTCTAACTGAGCCGATTCTGTGCGAAAAAGATTTGCCTGGAATGGTTAATTTGGTTTGTATGCTTCTGAAAGACGACTCCACAATTCTTGGGTTATGAAATGTTGATAGAAGAAGATAATTCTGATGGTGTTTATGCATGTCTTTTGATTTAACAAATAACATCTACAATGGTATATTATGGTTGTATGCATAGAAGAAACAACGTGATGCGGAAGAAGTACATGGTCTTTTATTTTTGTAAACTTGAAGTGATGATTTGTATAGAATAACACTGTCACGCAATTATTGATTGTTTCTAGCATAAGCGGTAAAAAAAATTTGATGATTGATATTTTGATGTTTCAAGTTTCAGTTCTAATTGCTTAATCATTATAATAATAACAATATTTGCAAGAGATGCTCACTTTTGAAATGGCTTAATTACACTTGAGGAGCGTGATATGAGGATATTTGATTTTTAATTTATTATAATTTTATAATTAAATTAAGTTTTATTAATTTAATCTAATCAACTAAATAGTAATATATTTATTAATATAAAAATAATATAGTAATAATACTACTAAAATTAATTAAGAAGCGAGTGTAACGAGTCGATCGTAACGAACTCCGTGGCAGTCGTCGTAATTTCCACACAAGTGTCGGGGGCAAAGCGAACCAACCGTGCCAACGTGTTCTCTCCGCGGGAAAATGCTCTCCCACCATCTCCGCCTCTTCTCCCCTTCCCCTCCAAACCTTCCATTTTTTTTATTCCTATTAAAATAAAAATAATTACTAGAAAAAAAATATTGTCATGGGAGAAACAGATTAGAAGAAAAAATAATAATAATGTCGCATTCTCATCGCAATATGCTATGCAATTGCTCAGATGATTGAGAGAGAAAGAGAGAGAGAGAGAGAGAATCAGAGAAGAGGAGTAATTCAAATTTTGCTGGATTCAAATCTCTTCCCTATATGATTTGTGGATGTTGATATAGATATCATAAGGAGAGAGGGAAACTAGGAGGATAATGTCGGGGCTGAGCGACGGCGGGGCCGGGGAGAGGGAGGCGCTGGCGCCGAGCGCGCCGGCAGCGGCGCCGCGGGGGTCGATCGTGGAGTCGTTCCGGGGCTGCGGGATCGGCGGCGGCGGGGGGAGGGCGGAGAGGGAGGAGCTGCGGCAGAGGGTGGCCATCCCCGGCCGCATCCTGGCGGCGATGGCGGCCGCAATGCGGTCCAAGGACCCGAACTCCGCCGCCAAAAGCGCCGCCACCGCAGCCACCGAGGAGGAGGAGGAGGAGGATGAGGAGGATGCCGCCGCCGCCGCTGCTGCCGCTGCCGAGGTGGAGGGGAGGGTGGTCGAGGAGGATCTCCCGGAGGCGCCCATGGTGGCCTTCGTGAACTCCCGCAGCGGCGGCCGCCACGGCCCCATCCTCAAGGGCCGCCTCCAGGAGCTGATCGGCGAGGAACAGGTTCAAAACCAAACAATCCTTTCTTCTTTTTCTTTTTCTTTTTCTTTTCAATATATCCTTTATAATAAATTATATGTATATATATACATACATGCAATTAACTCCCTTCGATAGATTAAAAATATGCAAAGGGTTATGGCATCAAAATTAACATCATTAAAAATGAATATTTGATAGAGTTATAATGAACTGAAAATGTGATATATATATATATATATATATATATATATATATATATATATTAAAAAAGATATATATGTACCAATTTATAGGTACGATTTTAACTAATTATTTAGTTTTCTATATATAAAAAAGTATGCTAAAATATGTGATGTGATGAATGATCGATGAATAGGCTGTGTCTCGATGTAGGAATACACACAGCCTACGCAATAAATTTTTCCTTTTTTTAAACACTGTTGAGTTTTATTGTGAGAAAATACTTAGTTTGTATTGAGGGAATGCAGGGAATGGAGGTTATCAAGAAGCAGCAGTTGATCAGAAACGCCACTCAGTTACTTCTTTAAATTTTTTTTTGTTGCTTCATTATATAAGAATAACTCAAAAGTTAATATTGTAAAAGCTAAGATATGTGGAAAAAATGTCGTATTAGCGAGTATTCATGATCGAATATCTGTTTCACGCGATACAAATCTGCTTCTGAAACTCTGCATCTCTTGAAAATCGATTACCTCGTACAATTTTATATAGCTAATTTGCTTTCTACTTACATAAATCTTGCTGAAAAGTTCTTCTGAATGATGCAATGCAGGTCTATGATCTTTTAGCTGTCGAGCCTTCGGAGTTTGTCTGGTACGGTTTGGGCTGCTTGGAGAATCTGGCAGATCTCGGTGATTGCTCTGCAAGGGTCGTGCGCGAGAAGCTGAGAATCATGGTAATTTTCTGATCGAGTTCTGAAGGGTTAGATATCATATCATATTCTGATGCATTTCGATTAGAATACATGCTGCTGCTTAGTCCTTTATATGTGACCTTCTTATTCTAGATGTGAATAGTATTTACCATATTAGACGGTGACATTGCGATTTCCTTGACAAACTTTTTGTTCATCTTTGCGGCCTATGGCCAAATTTTAATGAACTTCTATTTTATATATGTATAAATAATGTGGCAGGTTGCAGGAGGTGATGGTACAGTTGGTTGGGTGTTAGGATGCCTGGCAGAGCTATATGTGCAAAAAAGAGAGCCAGTTCCACCGATCGCCATTATCCCACTCGGAACAGGAAATGATCTTTCTAGGAGCTTCAGTTGGGTCAGTATCTGCTTTCCGCTCTTATTTTTGTCCCATTTGGCCTACCTGTAGCTCCGTTATATAAAAGTATCGGAAGAAGCACTTAGAGCTTGTCATTAAAATCTCTTTAAGCGCTTTGGTTGGGGCTCATAACTCCTTTCGCACGAAAGCCTGGGTATTTTATTTGTCAAATGGCTAAACTGGCTGCCTCTCTGAGAGGAAAAACTGTTCCGGATAACACTCATGCTTAAGTATCTTTTTAGGGGCCTTCGTTTCCATTTGCATGGAGATCAGCAGTCAAACGTTCTCTCTACAAGGCAATGACGGGTCCAATTTGCCGCCTAGACAGGTACGAATTATCTTCAGATTGAAATTAGATCACATTTCTTATTCCTATCATTCTTTCACCTTGTATGATTTCATTTAAATAAAAAGAAACTAATTTCAATATTTTCAAAACTCGTTCCTAATTTCTATCGCCAAGTTTGTTTTCCTCTTTAATATAAAATTTTGAAATATTTTAATGCAGTTGGGATGTGACCGTCTCTATGCCGGCAGGAGAAGAAGCGGATGTAGAACTGCCACACTCTCTTAAGCCTCTGGGAATGTGCGCTTTTGATAAGGTTATATATGTTTCTCCTTAAATTATGCTTCACACTTTTCTTATATTCTCTTTCTGATTTTTTTTTTCTTTCTAAATTATACTTATTTGCTCATGAATTTAAGAAGCGTTTGTACGGTAGCATCTGGCGCATTGTATTCTTTCTTTTTGCAGCTGACCCTCCAAATCGTACTCTTCCTCCTTTCAGTTCATTTAATTGCCATACTGTGTTTCTTTTCTCACATTCAGCTTCTATGTGCAGCTCAGTAACTTGAGTTCTACGTTGACGGTACTATCTCTTAATAATGCTTTTATTTCTGCAGGATGGATACATTGAGGGTGATTTGCCAGAAAAGGTTTCTTGCTTTAATGGAGTCTTCTATAATTATTTTAGTATAGGTATGGTATCTTTCCACTACTTTCATGTTTCAGGTGGAAAGCAAACTCTGTTCAATCATTTGGACCACGTAGTGCTGTTCATTGTCAAAGATTTGTTAATTTAACTTTTTATCTGATTTAACTACTTGTTTTGTTATTTCTTCTTATAGATCATTTCTCATATTATGGTCACATTATTGTAAGGTCGACCAATATGGTGCTTTGGCTCTTTGTTTACGTATTCTTACCTCCTTGTCCTGATGTTTTCTATAATGAGATTATGATCCGCTCTTTACGAGAGTTTATGGGTTCAGTTCAGTCCCCGAAAAACTGTATCGTAAGCTTTTTTCTGGAAAAAAAAAAGAAAGAGAAAAAAGAAGAGATTGGTTTTTAATTCTCTTATATTTTGCTGTGAGACCTAGGGCTTTTAATGTCGTTCCCCTTCCGGATGTTAAATTTATCTATTTTTCTTCTATATAACGTATGACTGGACTCTTCTTCATGTAGGAATGGATGCTCAGGTTGCGTATGGATTTCATCAGTTGCGTGATGAGAAACCGTTCCTTGCCCCCAGTCCATTAGCTAATAAGGTATGTCTCTGTTTACAGTCCATTTTCCATATCAATTGCTACTATGAACAATTCCATTTTGTTTTTGTCGCTTATCCTTTTATTATTTTATCGAAGTTTAGTTAAAATTATGATCATGATATTGTGAGGACTATCTTGCTTTTCCTTGGGCAAAATAAAACTAAAAAAAAAATCCATCAGTTCCCTTAATCACCATATTTCCTATTTACGGCTCCTTAGTTTTACAATTTTGAGCACTACATCTTGGGAGAAGTTGTACTTTCCGAAATTGTTACAAGTGTAATATTTCATCGATAATTACAAAATTTAACATTCCCTAGCATGCAACGGCACTGATATTATTCTAATTATTTCTTGGTTTTTCATGATTAAATATTGAAAAACTTGTTTCACGCTTAACACATTTGATGAATACTGATGGACTGATTTTATGGCAGTTGATTTATGCAGGATATACCTGTAAGCAAGGATGGTTCTTTACACCATGCATCAGTGATCCAAGTTTAAGGTGTAGTATTTGTCCTCTCACAAGCATACAATAGTTCACCTCTTGATCCATTTCCTTTGGTAATACAACTGCGAATTTTTCACAGTCAAAACTATTTTTATCACCTACAAAAAGGAGAATTAACACACCCATTAATATTAGGGATCAAAAGGATTTTCCCGAATCGAAGGATTTTTCAGTTGGGTAGGTTTGACGAAGGAATTTTGATTGGATAAATTCGGTTTTCCCGCAACTTCAAGTCTTAACACAATTAAATTTTGCATCATTTTCAAGCAATTTTGTCAAATTTATTTAGCAACTTCTTTAAAGCTCATGATATAATGGCTATCGTGATCTTTGTAGATGCAGTTCTTTTAATACTTTCTTCGTCTTGTAATGAAACTCTGTGCGATCTTTTACACATGTTAGAATGTTCATTTATTAATATCTCTTATTTCTTCAGCAAAAATGATCTTGTGATCATGTGAGAATACAAAGGCAGCTAACCAACCATTGCAACCAAATATTTAGTTTCCGAGTATTATTTCTAATTTTCTACAACTCCTTGAAGAGTACTTTGATAAAACTTAAAAGCAAAGAGGAATATTGCTTTTCAGCGCGAGATCGCCTTTCTATTTTTCAGTCACTATTCTCTTTTTCCAGTTTACCTTTGTATGCTAGTTTTATGAAGTTGAAACATAAACTTGAGGCTAGTGCTCCATGAAATAGTATGTGATTTGCTTCAAAAATGCGTTATGCAGAGGACTGAAGAACATTCTTCAGCTATCGATTAAGAAGATTGATAGCTCAGATTGGGAGCAGATTCCCGTACCTTCAAGGCAAGTTTGTCATCCTTGACCTGAATTTCTTTTTTTTTTTTATACGATTTTCTCTACTTTAGATCCCAGTTTTGAGTTCAATTCGATTTACCAACGTATTTGTATTTTCCAACTCATGTGAATAACTTTTTCTCGTGCAGTGTTAGGGCTATAGTTGCTTTGAATCTTCACAACTATGGGAGTGGAAGGAATCCATGGGGCAATTTGAAACCTGATTATTTAGAAAAGGTTTGTAGAACTAATTTGTGCAAAACCCTTTGGTTCAGACGATTATACTTTAGCTATTTTGTTACTTTATCAAAGTGCTTCACGAGAAATTTCATCCACACAGCTCATTAAAAGATTAAACTGCGTTGCTTGTAATTCTCTTTTGCTCATTTTTCATATGTTTGTGACCGTGTGTGTGGCTGCGTCCATGGGAACATTTTGGGCACAAAGCTTTCGCTATCCTAAGCCTAAACTGTTGACTGAAGCTTATTTCAGCATGCTTTTCTCACTTCTTTCTTGTTCTGCAAATTCACTTGCTGAATTTCATCGACTGTAAATTCATGCCTGTAAGATTTCATTTTGGGAAATTCATATCAAGTCAATAAAGCCCCATTGGAACAATACTTGTAATTGATAATGACGATTAAAATCCGATTTTTAACTCGAAGTTTTGATCCTCTTTTTTGGGGTTGAGTTTTGCTAGAGAGGATTTGTCGAGGCCCAAGTTGATGATGGCCTGCTTGAAATCTTCGGATTAAAGCAAGGGTGGCATGCTTCACTTGTGATGGTAGAGCTCATATCGGCTAAACACATTGCCCAGGTACCTAAACACATCGCGGCAAACTATTGTGTTGATCTTCTTTTTTGTGCACCATTTATTTGTACCTTTTGTCCCATGGATACTGATACAGGTTTCGCCAAATACATAAATTGATCTGTGGTACATTTTCAGGCTGCAGCAATTAGATTGGAAATCAGAGGGGGCCAATGGAGAGATGCGTACATGCAAATGGATGGCGAGCCATGGAAACAGACGATGAGCAGGGACTATTCTATCTTCGTCGATATAAAGAGGGCGCCGTTTCAGTCGCTAATCATTAGTGGAGAGTGAACATGTGCACGGTTCACTCAAATTGGATAAGGTACACATGTGAGAACTACATTTAAAACAAATTCTTTAGCTCCATTCTTGATCCACAAATAATCTTTTACAGTAAAGTCTGAGTTTGTCATACGAAGCTCTCTTTGTACTTTCCAGGGTAGTTCTTTTCACTCCGGAGAAAGCAGAAATGATCGCTTCGTAGTAATTCCTGGTTATTCTGATTATTTACGGATATCTAATAACACAATTCGTGTAGCCAAAGAGGATTAATTGTTCGTTTCACCGACCGATTCCTACTCATCAGCTGGTCTCAATTGAAATGCTGTAGCACACGGATCGTAACAAGATAACATCGTCGAATACTTCATATCTTAACTGCATTTGGCTGTTGGGATGACAGCGAAGAGTTTGGAGACTTTCGAAAGTCGGCGTCGTGATGTAATTGTAAATTGGAAGTCGAAGATTTGTTTACTAATTCGTCTGTAAAAATTTTTATGTGTAATCATTTACCTTCTCTCATGGTTGGAAATTATGATTTGGTGTATATGATTATATGATTATTTGTTGTATAGAAGTGAGGTATGACTCTTTAACTTTTGAATGTAACTACAAGAAGAGGCAAACAAGGAGGATATTTAACAGGACAACCCATTTGCCTTTGTATGGATTCTGAAAACATGTCTCCGAAAATTCGACCTTGGTGAAGATAACAAGATCAATGTATATAAATTTTTCTTGTGTTTTGGTGATTGTTCTCTCTTTCTAGTGTATTATGTGAAATTCTCATCATAGCGATTATATATGTAATAGTGTTTTAGACTCTTACGTCTTTGCGCTAAGAAGATTAGTATCGATGAATATGTCACGACTCTTGTGTTATGGCACAAGCCGAAAAACCAAGGAAAAGTGAGAAATAGGGAAGGAAATAAAGCACGCAGATAATTTATATGATTCAGCCACTAGTTTATACCCTACAGACAGAAGACAATGCGAGATCTTTACTATAACAAAAACAGGGTATAAAAACAGCTCTTTTAGCCCTAGCCCTAAATACGCTTAGGAACTTCAACAATCTTAAGCAATTTCTCCAGCAAATGATGCATGAGATGATCACAGCATCTCAATTCACACTAAATGAGACAACCCTTTTCTCTACACCAAGTAGAAGCAACATGATGTGGGAAGCTAAAGTTATTCCCACAAACACTACATACAAATAGAATCTATAGTGGAATTGCTACATGATAAAGTGCTTTTTTTTTTTGACCTGGATATGCATCTGGATAACAGATTGCCTTGCCCAGGATATGCATCTTATACCAGAATCTTAATTTCTATGCTTGCTCTTATCCAGAAACTAGGGCATAGCAGAATATATGAAATGAATAGAGTGTAAACTTTATAAAGGTTCCTTTTTTTTTGAAAAAAAAACATTAAAATATGTGGAATTTGTCATGTCATATGATTAATGATTACCAACCAAACCACCAATTAGGAAAAGTAAATCTTCTTTTTGAAAGAGACACCCACTCAGCCTATTGTTTGTTGTTTTAACCCTCCCTGTTTGAATATGATTGGAGATTCCAACAAAATCTCACTTCAAAGACTAAAAAAAAAAAAAATCCAAAAATGCAAAATCTCTTTATGCAAATCTCCTCTCTTTATGTACAGAAATCATATGCAATTAAAAGGGGGAAAAAAGTGAAAATTAAAATTCTTTATCTTTTTTTAAGCTCAGACACTAAATTTTTTTTTAAAAAAGAACATTCAAGTTTGCCTTTATTGGAGTTATTTTTGTAACATTTTATATGAATTGAATTCAAAGTTCAAATTTAAAAAGAGGGGAAAAAAACAAAGAAAATAAAAAAGTTGCTTTTCGCCGCAATTACGGCTGAAGAGACAATTTTTCTTTGTATGATTGTTGCTTTTTCCTTAAAGTTAGACCCCTATAAAGCCCTAAATTGACTCATAATTGATCAAAACAAAACACCCATCCAACCAAAACAATCTCATTCTATGCATGCCTACTTTGTGTAGAAAGCAAAACCCTAGCTAGATGGCTAGGTCAAATTGGTCCAACTTGTTGAAAATGGCATTTTTTCACATAAATCCCCACAATCTAAAAACAATCTAAAAAATTGGCATATGACTGAATCATGCCGAATACTTTCCTGCTTTGATATCATACGGTACAACCAATCACTCTAAAACCTCGGGCTCCATTCGGGAGCGAGATTTAAGAGTGTCGCTATATTTACCCCCTGCTTCAAAAACTAGTGTAATCGTTTGGTAATATAAGCGTCTAGTGGTCTGCCAAATAAAAAATGACGCTTGTACAGAGTTTCTCACTTTCGCACTTCGCAGATGAGTTTATTAAGCTGCGCGTTCTATGTCGCAACACCGTGAAGTTGCTACCAAACCAGACCTTAAGCTTATGAGGAAAAAAGATAGTATGATTTTATATTCGGCCATTAAACTAACTAGCATAATAACCTGCGCGATGCGATAGATAGATAATTAAAAAAAAAAAAAACGTCAACAAAAAAAAGAAAACGGCGATGAAAAAAAAACGATGATAAGGAATGATATTCATTTTACTAATGAATGAAGATAACAACTGAGGGAAGAAGAAAAAGAGGAGGGACTTGAGCTGCTTCAGGGTAGAGACCACACTTAACAATAAAGAAAAAGTTGTCATATGACAATTTTAGGAAAAACAATGTACAGGTATAGATGTTTACCTATCCGACCTTGCTAACTTGGTTTGTAGAAATCAAAACCCTAGGTCAAATTGGTCAAACTTTTTGAAAATGACATTTTTGCACATAAATCCTTATAGGGGTTGAAAACTTGGTATATTATTGAGAGCACCAAGCTTGGACCACATAATAATGAGGACATGCATGCAGTGTGGGTAGTGAAAGTGATTTTGCCTAACACTGTTGAATCATCATACTTTTTAATGGGGCCAGCATAATTAGGAAACAAACAATCTCTAGGAATGAAACTTACCTATCCTTTCTTAATTTTTAAAATAATAATAATAAATTTTTAGTAAAGCGCTAGATCTAGCAGTTTGATGCTTTTACTGTCGTGAGAAATCGGCAATGAGATTTCAATATTTTCAAAAAGAATATCTTTATATGGGTACTTTTACTTTTGCTGCCGAGAAAATTAAATCCATTGAAAGAATATTTTAGCACAATACTTTTTTTTTAATAGCGCTACTCAAACAACACTCTATTTGATTATAAAATTCGCTTAAATAAGCCAAGAAGAACAAGCCCTCAGCTTAATTATTGTAAATCTCGAGCATAAATGTGTGAGAAAGTGTTAAGTATGTTATATTAAATCCATTGAAAGAATATTTTAGCACAATACTTTTTTTTTTTTAATAGGGCTACTGAGACAACACTCCATTTGATTATAAAATTCGCTTAAATAAACCAAGATGAACAAGCACTCAGCATAATAGTAAATCTCGAGTATAAATGTATGAGAAAGTGTTAAGTATGTTGTATTAATTGAAACACTATTATTTTATGACTCCGAGTTTTTAAAATAATAGATTGTTTTATAGTTTATAAAACTTAGTTCGAATTTTAACAGGCTTAGTAACAAACTATTATATTTACTTACAAATAAACAGGAATTAACATAGTAAAATAAAATGAGCTTAAATAAAATAATATTAACACCACCTCCAAGGGATTATGTGTGAATATGATTTTATAAATCTAAAACAACCTATAATTAACCATCATTATTGCTCATTAACCAATCACACTTTTAATCCAACTTATAATTTCTCTCTCTTAACTGTGGATAAGTGTGGGAAAAAGTAAAAGTGCTTGGACAAATATTCATTCCAGTGACGTGTTCCCCATCCTAGTTAGAAAAAAGGCCAAAAAAAAAAAGAAAAAAAAAGTAGGCTTTAAAGAAGAGTACTATACTTTATGGATAGTCCCCACACTATCCAGATATTGCGAATTGGGTCTTATACTTTTTGGCTTAAATAATTCGGTTTTTGAAATTTCACGCAACTATATCTTTTTAAAATATCAATTTATTACTTCTTTTAAATATTTAATTTAGACTCTATTTGGAATTACGGGACAGTTCATTATATACAATCATTTTTTCTCGTAAAATATAAGACATCGTCCAAATTATATTGAAAAGATTATTTTATAACAAAAAATTAAAGGATAAATTGGTTTAATTGCATACAGTTCTCTGTAAATATATATAATAGTAAATATATCTCTACAAAGTTTAACTTTTCATATTTATCACTGTAAAAGTTTAATGATATTCATATTTGTTTATCTAGTTTATTATTGTTAAGGCACTTTTATTTTTTAACAGAAAATAAATAAAATGATATTTTTACCATTAGAAATATGTCCCTCCAATAGTCCCAATTGTTAGAATTATTCAGAAATATCCTCTCAAAAATCTCCAACGGTCATCTTCTTCTATTCTATCATCACAAATAATATAAGAGAAGTAAAAATGTCAATTTACATACCTCATTCACTAATCAGGATAAATATTTTACCTACATATGATTAGTTATATTTTTCTAACAAATACTAACAACATGGGTATATTTAAAAATATTAGAATTTTTGCAAGAATATATATATATATATATATATATATATATATATATATATATAAAGTTAAACTTTGTAAGAAATATTTACTATTTGATTTGTTTACAGAGAGTCGCATGCAATTAACCCAAAACTAAAATTACTCCAATATATAACATACGTTAAAAATTCAAAACTATATTTACGTAAAGAACATAAGGGGCTAAATTATAATATCGAAGCAGTGTAGGGACTGAATTGTTTAAGTGAAAAGCAAAAAAAAAAAAAAAAAAAAAAAAAAAAAAGAAAAAAGTATGGTTGAAGTACCATGCACCATGCGCTGGTTCCGTTGCAATGCCTTTGTACGTAAGCGATTCCGAGTTGTCCTTATCCTGTACGGTGGGCATCTGACGTGGACGGGGCCCCACCAAAAAAAAAGGACAACACATTCGCGGGGGCCCATGCATGGTCAGGTGGGAGACCCGGGTGCGGGCCCACACACCACAGAGCAATGATCAAAACCTTATATATATATATATATAGAACTAGGCTACTATGCTATTAATAGCACCAAGTCACTGGTGCTACCAAGTTTTCGGCTATTGGATTAAGAGATGTGCGGTTAGGATGATGTGGGCCCCCTAGGGTTGAGTGGGTGGTTGGTTGAATAGTATGATCTAATGGGTGAAAATGATCACAAGGGTAGATCTAACGGCGGAAAACTTGGTAGCACCAAGTGCTTTGTGCTATTAATAGCACAGTAGCCGGACTCTATATATATATATATATAGGGGGCTCACTGTAAATCATTTTGAATTTAACTATTTAAATTTTTAAAAATTTAAAATTTATATTTTAATTTTTTATTAATTTGTTTGATATGGGCCTAGGTCATCGTTACTTTATCCGAATTGTAACAAATCTGAATTGACTATTTAAAATTTTTAAATTTTAGTTTACTATTTAATTTTTTTAATTTGTTTGATATGCACCGGTTAATGATATTTTAACTTTCAAATTTAATATATTTACTTATTTAAAAAATAAGTTTATAGTTACGAGAATTATATAAAATGTATTAACTAAATATGTAAATGATTTCTTTTTTTTGACTCAAATCAAATAAATTAAAAGGTTGGATACTAAAATTAAAATTCTGATCAAAATGATCTATAATTTAAATAAATTTTGTATGTTTTTACTTTATTTTTAGTATGAGAATAACTAAAATATTTTTTAAAGTACATGTAGATACTTTTGCTTTTTTTTTTCTGATGAAAAGATATTTAATTTGACGATCCGCATCGTGAAACATGACTTACACTAGTTGAACTTCGTAAAGCTGTCGAATTTTGTAGATTTTTTAAATTATTTGTTTAGTAGCCATTAAAAATAGTTAATTTTAAGGCCAGTTAGATAATAGCCAAATGATGACAAAAGTTGTAGAATTTAATTCTGCTTATCTTCACATGTAATACAGAGTTACGTATATCCAATGAGTCGCTCAGAAAAAAACATTCATACATTCTTTCGCTCTAACTTTATTTTATTTATTAGTGTTTGATGGATTCCGATACTAAATAGACTCTGAATCAAATTTAACGGTGCCGACCGCCAATTCGATTTCATAAAAAATGGTGCAAAAATAAATGCCTCTGTTTAGAAGTATCCTAACTTTGCTCATTTATTATTAACTAGACATGGTCACTGGCCTAGACTTAAATAAATAAAAAAAAAAAAAAAAAAAAAAAAACCCCCATCCCTCTGGTTTTACATTTTTTCACTTTAATGACCTGCGGTTTAAACTTTATCAATTTAGTGCCATATGGTTTCATTTTTATCTTTTTTATTACGAATTTCACTAGTTTTTTCGTTAAATCAATGACAAAGTTAAAACTAAAAGGTACTAAAGTGAATATTCGATAAACCTAGGTGGGGGATCTGAAGTTTTTTTTATATAATTTAATGAAATGTTAACGGAAAGCTGACAAAAAAATAAAAATAAAACCATATGACACTAACTTGATACATTTTAAACCACAAGGATTCTAAAGTAAGAACATGCACAACCACAGGACTGATATTTGAAGTTTACCCAAAAAAAAATGGAGGTTGAGAGGGTGAAAAAAAAAAAAAAAAACCAAGAAAAAGGGAAGGATAAAATGGATGGTTAGTGCCTTTATTACCTCTTATTAATTTCAGTACCTGAAATTTTCTGAGCTCACGCATTTATATATTATCCATATGTATAAATTTGAATGTTCCCGAACCAGACACCTACTAGGGTAGTACAATGACTCCTACGGCTAGTCCTAATGTGAGCTAGTTTGCTTACGGAATTACTTAATCCGACGAATGAGGTGTGCATCGAGAGTGTTCGAAAATCTTACTTGAATCAATGGAACTACGGCATAAGTCCAAAAGCCAACGATTTTGATTGAGACCATTTTCCTTTAACTTAGAACAACGAAATTAATCATGTACCATCTCCTGCCGCCAAATATTTCAATCACTAGATAAATAAATCAAGTCTAACGAAACTGATTATCCATGAAAGTCTCAGTATCGAAAATGACTTGAATAGTTCGGAGGCTACCGTACTTCTAAAAACATACAAACTGAACTCTCTCTCTCTCTCTATATATATATATATTATTGTTGGACTTGAACCTTGACTCAATCGACTCACAGTAGGTTTTCTAACTTTGAATATCAAATCAAAGGCACGAAAGTCAAACTTGCTCAGACCGATTGAGTTCGGTGCAGGAGAGTTATGTGCATCCAAACATTCTCTTAGTTTTTAAATTTTCTCGTATATTATACTTTCGCAACTAACTTTTACAATTTATGATCGTTTTCAATCAAATGGTACCACTTTTTCTCTGAAATTGTCTTTTCAGAGTAGTACAAAATTTTATCGAATTAGTGAATGGTCCCATTAAGTTTTTTGGCTCTATGTACATTTAATTGCAGATAGTGTAAATTTCGTCTGTAATTATCAATCAATATTAATTAAAAATATCAAATTTTACAAAGAATCCCTACTCTAATTCACTTAAGTAATTTAAATAGAAATTTAAAAAAATTAAGGTACATAGTATATATATTATATATATAAAGAAGAAAAAACTGTCTCGACACATTATTATCAGATTATATATGGAAAAATGTATTATCCACAACATTATGACACAAAAAATATATTTTGAACTAATTATATTGTACTATATGAGATGGCGAGGAATTTAGTTAAAAGCGATATGATAATTTTGTATCTAAATATTGCTTTGGAAAATTGATAGGTAAATGCAATACGAAATGCATGCGTGGTTAAAATTGATGATGTGATCTTCATATTGAGACCCAGAAGAGTACAAAGTGATATTTTTGGGCCCAAAATATGTTTTCAACGTATAATTGAAAACACAATCATATAAGAATTGATCTTAGCGCACGCATGAATCAACCACACCATGATCTCATGTTGAACTGTTCTTGCTCCCAACTACTTAATTAACCAACCCAATTTTGTGACAAACCCACACAACCACCCAAAAATGTACAAGAGTTATGTACGTAGCATGTGAATATCAAACCACCATACAAGTGGAAACATGTGAACTCCAACAAACAAATGGCCAAGTGTTGCACCATATATACATGTAGGAAACCACAAAAAGCAATTGCACCAAAACCATGGGCTTGTGGTTGCTTAAACAATTGGATATATCTCACTCTTTTGATGCCACCAACAAAGAAAAGGATCCCTAGGTAATATATATAGCTAGTAGTGGCCAATGGCATGATAATTAAATTTGATAAAGTTAGCTAGGTTAAATAAATTTATTGTATAATGGAGAGCAAATTAAGATATATAGGGGGTGGCTTATTTCGTACACCTTTATATCATGTCACACAAAGCTACCACCATATATATGGATAGAGTTCAGTTATGATACTTGTAAAAGCACCAAGCATTTGGTGCTTGTAAATTTTTTACCGTTAGATCTACGTTTTTTATCATTTTCACACGTTAGATCATACTATTCAACAAACCACCCACTCAGCCCTAGAGTTCCCACATCATCCTATCCGCACATCCCTTAATCCAAGGGTGGAAAACTTAGAAGTACCAATGACTTGATACTTTTAAAAGTATAGGAGCTCAATTATATATATATATATATATATATATATATATATATATATATATGCANCTCTCTCTCTCTCTCTCTCTCTCTCTCTCTCTCTCTCTCTTGTAAGGATCATATGTCGGATGTTAGATCATACTAATATTAAATCATATCTTCTGTCGTGATTTTTTATTTCTATAGACAGATTTCAAATGACGGTTTTGTAGTTTTTGCTTATAATTCCTCATCGATCGTTCAAGATCTGCAAAGGAACGGAATGTTTCCAATTTATTCCCTTTTTTCGAGAAGGAGATGTTATAGAAAAATTAGGGGTAGCTAGAGTTAGTCGATGTGGACTCCCGTTACAAGTATATATATATATATATAAATTCTAATGTAAGGATGTCCAATTATGTTTGTCCATTAAAAACGTGTCCAGAGATACATTGTAACCGTTGGATCGAGTTTGTCATTAGATATCGTTTTGAATAAATTACGTGGGTCATATATAACATAGAAGAGCTAATATACAGGCAAAGGGTTGTGTTGTAGATAAGCTCGCGCCTAACAATACCAATTAATGACTTAATCTTATCCATAATTAATGAAAAGTTTATGCGCTACAAGTGTATATATATACATTACCTCCCAATTAACAAAGTGTGAAGCTTAAAGGTGAACAAGAGCAAATTGGTATTACATGCTTGATCTAATTCATGTTATGAAAATAGTATATATAGTACCATATTTGATTTGCGAAAGAAATAATCCTGACATGCATATAATGCGAAAGATATTGATATGCTTCCCCCAATCAACTTAAGTTTTGAATTGATTTGAGCCTTTAACAAAAAATTTATGTTATAAAAAAGATAATATTGTAGTAAACATATTCTAATAGTTTGTATACATATTGTAGTATAATATTGTAATGTAGTATACATATTCTACTAGTTAATTTGTATGCGAAACTCAAGCTGAAAGGAAGCTCTTATTTAATGCTCAAGGAATAATTAATAGACCTACCACACAAGAAACTCAGATTCCTTCTTTATTTATCAATGCTTATCACATCTAAAAAGGAAGCACAAACATGGAACATAGTAATAATTAACATTAACCCAAAATAATAATAATTAAATTTAAACTTTAAGCACCAAGGTTTCTAAAAATTGCAATCTAGCTAGAAACAATTAATGTCTTTGTCTATTTTGAAGCTAATTTTCAGTTGTATGTTGGTCCCACCTATATATCTGAGAAACATATACACCCTGACCGTCCCTAGAGCAAGTGGCAAAGGGCTTGGTGATTGATACCCGAGACCCAAGTTCGAATCCTAGTTGATTCACATTTTCAGTTAAGTTTATTTCTAAATGAAATAAATGAAGCGGGTAGCGTGCTACCTATCTCTAAAAAAAAAAAGAAAAAACATATACACCCTGACCAACTTTGTAGTATATTCTACATTAAATTCTTTGACACGATTATTTTGTTTGAAATAACCAGTGGTCTTAAGATCCATAATTAATCTCTTTTATTGATAACCAAGCCATACATATATCCTAAAATTGAGTATTGCATATAATTTTTCTTATTTATCGTATCGATGTACTGACATACTGATGCACCACGCATGCATTAGATATTTCGAAAAAATAATACAGAATATATTATTAGGGAACATTATAATTTTTTTTTTCTTTTTTTTCTTAAACACATTGGTATCTCTAGGTGATTGAAATGTGAAAGCTAACCAATCGAAAAAAGAAAAAAAGAAAAATGAAAAATGAAAATAAGACACACAACTTAAAAAGAAAAACAAAAAAAACCTTCAAATCCCAAAATTACCCTCCAAATTTTGCCATTATAAAAAGCCACTCCCTCGCCCCTCCTCTTTCCCCATTCCCCCACCCTCTCTCTCTCTCTCTCTCTCTCTCTCTCTCTCTCTCTCCACTTTTCTAAACCCTAAACCACTTTTCACAGGGAGGAGAGCTAGAGCATGAGACCGGGGATCGGGGGCGTCCCACCGCCGCCGCACCCGCTGCCACCTTCTCCGGCGGCGGCGGCGGAGGCCCACTCGCCGTGGCGATCGCCGGTGCCGTACCTCTTCGGGGGGCTCGCGGCGATGCTCAGCCTCATCGCCTTCGCCCTCCTCATCCTCGCCTGCTCCTACTGGAAACTCTCCGCCCACCTCGACCCCGACTCCGACGACCCCCGCCGCGGCGGCGGCGGCGCCGCCTCCTCCTCCTCCGGCGGGAAGGGCTCCGGCGGCGGCCCCACCGAGCCCCCGCCGGCGTTCGAGGAGCGCATCGCCGTGATCATGGCCGGGAACCAGAACCCAACGCACCTCGCCACCCCCACCTTCAGGGGAGCGGTAACCGCACCGCCCCGTGACGGGACTCGCGAGGGAGAAGCAAATGAGTAGTGAAGAGTTTTTATCTTTTATATATATTTTTTTTAAAAAAAATTATTTTAACTTTTTTGGGGGGGGTTTAGGGTTTGGATGGTGGAGATGTTGTTATTGTTTTGGACCGAAATGTAAATTTGTGAAATTTTTGGGATGAGGAAGGAGAGCGACAAGGCTTTGTTAATTTATTTCATCATAATGCAGGGTGTGAATTGAAATTTTTTCCTCTTCTATTTAAGCATCTAAAAGGTGGTTGTGTATGATCATATATGAGTCACACAAGTAACGTTTTCCCTTTATATATGTATATATATATACACATATATATATATATATATATTTATATATATATATATATATATATATATATATATATATATATATATATATATGAGCGCGTCTGGGGTGCTTTTGGAAGCACGGAGCACTCCGTGCTTCCAAATTATTTTCGATGTTGGAACTTTCGAATCGACGATCGGCTCCGTTAGACTTGATCTAGAGTATTTAAAGTATTTAAAAAATAAATTTCGCGATTTTTCGATATCATTTGCCTAGTGATCGAAGAGGCTCAAAATCAACGACTGAAAATAAAAATCTTACAAAATAGGATGATATGAAATTAAAATTTTAGATCAAAATTATTGATCTTGTTTTATATGGTATAAAGAATTTTCTATGAAAATTTCATATGATTTGGATATTTCTACATTGTTAAACTTGCAAACGGCTCACCACGGCCATTAAAATTATTGAATTTGAGTCCCTTCAATCACTAGGCAAATAATTTTAAAAAATCACAAAATTTATTTTCTAGGTACTTCAAATACTCTAGATCAACTCTAACGGAGCCGACCGTCGATTCGAAAATACGAATATCGAAAACAACTTGGAAGCACGGAGGACTCGTGCTTCCAGAAGCATACCAGCCCACTCATATATATATATATATATATATATATATATATATATATATATATATATAATATATATATATATATATATATATAAAAATAGTTTATTGCAGGAAAAAAAAATTAAGCTTCAATTTTAGAATAATTCGAAAAACTTAATTCAAGCCACGTCTTAAATCTATAATATAAGAAAAAAGGAGCACAAATATAAAGAGAAGCATGGAACATAGATATTAACTAAGATATAAATGTTGGTACGTACTCTGGAAGTTCAAATTCGAAATCTAATTAATACGAATTAGATATATAGAAATTGATTACTTTTGTTCCAAATTGTCAATTATGGGTTATTTGGTTAAATTTTAATAGTTTGGACTGCATGAAGCATCAAATACACATAATCCTGCTAAGTATATTTATTATAAGTATTAAATCTTGTTCAGCAAAGTAAATAATATATATATATATATATATATATATATATATATATATATATATATATATATATATAGTATGATAGTTGTGTAAATAACTTTCTGTTACAATTACTAATAAGATTTTGTAGTGGGCAAAAAAAAAAAAAAAAGAGAAAAGATAATTTATGAAGAATTTTTAAGTAAAGAGAGGTTTGTAACTTTGCATATTGAAGTGGACTTCACTTTAAATAGACAATTTTGCAGGGGTGATTATGTCTTTTTCTTCCCCAGCACCTGAATCGAATCAGATAAAATACACACTGAAGCTGTGCATATAAAAACAAGGTGTTAGAATATATGTCTCTTCCTCTTCTTCTTTTTGTTTTTTAAGGGTAAATTTTATGAATAGTTATTTAATTATTTCACTAAAACATTAGAATTTCGAAGTGTATATACCAGACATTTTTAGAAGCATGCATGTTTTCGTACTCTTAAATTATTTTCGATAATCAGACTTTCAAATTAATGACTAGCTCCATTAAATATTTAAAATATTTAAAGAATAAATTTTATTATTTTCGATATCATTCTCTCAGTGATCTAAATAACTCGACGACTGAAGATAAAAATCTCACAAAAGAATAAAAATAATATAGACACCCCCTCAATTGTGGTCATTTTAAATTAGTCCTTCAAACAGCTCCTATTTAACGCATTTCTTTAATTAAAAAAATAAATTGCTAAATTTGATAATTCATCATTAAGTTTGAGAATATTTTTATTTCAATTGACTGAAATAATTTAAATAAAAAGAAAATAAAATCTAAGGAGTGTCATTAAGTGAGATTTTTTTTTAAAATAAAAAATAAAAGCTGAGAGACCTATTTCATAAATACGTATATTTCTAACTTAAATAATTATGAATTTGATTAAAAATAATTCTTCAAAATTTTTAACATAAAGTAAAATTTGTGATTCTAAAACAACAGTATAAATAATAATATTATGAAAAAAAAATTATTTATTTATTTATTTTTTGTAGTATTAAACTAAAGTGCATGATATAGTTTTTTTTAAAAAAAATTAATAATTTGCTAAAATAATTAGTCCAAACCATGTAAGTACAATACAGTATGTGCACATTATCCAGGCTTTTAAATTTTTTTTAAAAAAAAATTTCAAAGCGGTAAGTAGTAAGTGGTAACTCAAACCCGCATAGTAAACTACACGCCACGTGGCAACGATCCATTGGCCCGACGGTGGTGGGTGTGCGCGTTGGCTTGTAGCCGCGGTTTTGCGATGGAATGTATGCGGCGACCCGACACCGCGAAAGCTTCACGGCGTAATAATGGCGGAATATTCGAGGGATCGTACGGGACGGGGCTGTCGTTAGGGAACGGGGGAGATCGCGCCACGTGGCAAGGCGGTTACTGTTGCGAACATTTGGCTCTCGGTCGTGAAAATGTATGAAGACCCCCTCAGCTATAGCCAATTTTGAAGCACTCCCCTCAACTTTTGCCCTTTTTGTTTTTTTTCTGGAATTTAAATCCAAATTTGCATGCAATTTGGGTGCCAGTAATAATTCCCTCAAATTATCTTGTGTGTACAATATAGTATCAGAGCAGAGTATTCTAATTAAATTCGAACCCCGCCAGGTCCCTATTCTTATTTAGTTTTCTCTTATTTAATTTATGTCCATGTCGTAGATTTATTAAAAAAATGTTTCGATTTCGGACGCCAGTGAGAGTGTTAAACATAAACGTTAGAAATACTGTTATGTTATGGAGAAACAATTGTTTTCACATTATTTAGCATCCAAGTATCACAAGAAAAGTTCTCCATGGTTGTTACTAGAATATAAAGTTATAATTAGCTCTACATCCCAATGATTCATTAATATAATTAGTTTGTCTAAAATCATTAGCTAGTAGAGGCCATACTATAACTCTTCATAGCAACTGATTACTAAGTTTGTACAAGTTATACTCTAATAATCAATTAAATAGTATATATATATATATATATATATGTTACTATACTGTCGGTAGTATCAAGCACTTGGTGTTGTTGAGTTTTCGATCGTTGGATGAGAGGATGTGCGGTTAGAATGACAGTGGTATCTGATTACGATGATAATAATTTTTTAGGATTGAGTGGATGGTTAGTTGAATAGTATAATCTAACGGATGAAAATGATCAAAGAATAGATCTAACGATAAAAAATTCGATAGTACTCAGAGCTTAATACCATGGATCGATAGTATAGTAGTTGGACTCTCTCTCTCTCTCTCTCTCTATCTCTATAAAGGGTTATGACACAAATATATAAATCTTCTTTTTTCTTTTTGTTGAAAGCTATAGATATATATGTCTTGAAGGGAAATATTTTCTGTTAGGGAGGTGTGAAAATGAAAAATAGATTTAGTGGGAGACAACTTATATGCAAAAGAAGATGCCACTATATATATGAGTGAGGGGGACCCATTGTATACTAATAAGAGGCACATTTTGGGGAACCCAAAAAAATAATGGGGAACACAACAGGGCCACTCAACTACTAACTTTTTTAGGAATTCACCCAAAAAAAAAAAAAAGAGAACTTTTGTTTTGGACAAGATTCTCATCAAGAGTGTTTTTGAAGTATCTTCAAAATGGTGTAATTGATCATTTTCTTTGTCATATCACTTTGAAAGTAAAAAAATTTGGAAAAACAAGGTTGCCTTGTTCATGTAATTAGTGTTTTCTATGTGAAATCTATACTTTAATTACTAGAGTAGTTCATAGGATATAGTTTTTTAAAAATCTTCTTTTTTTTTTTCTTTTTCAATTTTTTGAAATAGTACTAATAATCATGGCCCACAATCAAATTCAGGAGGGTAGGCAATCCAATATATTATTTTACCGGTGTAACTCCAACGGCGTCATTACAATCACCAAAGCGAAAAACTACAAACTACTACTACTTACGCTTAGTTCGTTGTCTAAACACTTTTGAAAGATCTGGAAAACTCGAAAGCGCTATATTACTTTCTCCGTGCGGCTTTCCAAAGTATAGAAGCGGTTGCTTTTGGCAACGCTACGTCGTTGAGTAGTAGATTCTGAATTCAAATGTCGCTAAATACTAGAAAGAATGCGTGACTGTGGTTTACCAGCGTGTATCTTCAAAACAGGCCGAAGTAAGTGTAATGGAATAAAGTGCAAATGGGCCAAGAAAACAGCGCAAATTTTTTCAAATTCGGTCCGATCTTTTTGTGCAGTGATGAAAAGCTTATCTTGGTGGTGGTTTGGCCCAACTATTCCTCATGAAAGAAGGCTGAAGTGCAGGTTTAGACCAGATTCCAAACTTAGGTTACCGTAAATTATGGATTAGCTTTGAGCTTCATCCTAATGATAAGGAGGGGAAAAAAAATCATTAATTATTATGATTTCTAGCATAAGATTTTTATATTATTGCAATCAACTCTTACATTTAGTTCAGTTACCTAGATGCTGATATGTATCATTGATATGATTGCGATCTGCCATGCATTTTAATTATTATCGGTCATATTATCAAATAAGATATTATTACGTGAGTAATAAATTAATATTTAGTCAATTAAGTTAGACCGATGTAGAAATTGACTGCAATAATTTAAAAAGTTTAAACTAGAAATTATAATAAGATTTGGCCCCAAAAAAAAAGAAAAGAAATTGAGGTCAAACAGGTTGTAAGGTCTCCACGTGGCAGAGAAATACACGTTGACCAGAGAAAGCTGCCAGCCTCCCAGCTGGGAAACTCCATGCGGCGACTCTAGCAACATAAAAAATTTTAAAATGTACCAATTATTATATTAGTGATGTAACGTGTTCAACTAATCAAATAATTTTTTTTTAGGTTTATTCATCCCATCATAATTATAAAAGAAATATTTTTATTATAATTTTTTTAAAAAATAAATATGATTAGCTTGTTATTGATGATGTGGTGCAAATTAATATGATACAGTAAATTTTCTCTAGTAACACACATGTTTGGCCACGTGTGCACCAAATAATCCTCTCAGTATTTGTATATGGAGTTCCAACAAAAAATACTCAATCCGACATTGCACTTGTAATTAAGAGCTTATCATAATTTCAAAATAGAATGTATATCTTATACTTTTTTTTAAAAAAAATTTATTATTTTTTTATTTTACTATAATTTATTTGAAATTTTGTAAATTCTAAGATGGGTGTGTAAGATCGAACTCTTCCCTTTGTGGTCTACAAATAGAATTTTTCATAATTTATTAATTTTTTTTTGCATTTGGTCTCCATAAAAGAAATTTATTTTTTGAGTAATTAAATTAAAATTATAAATACAAAAATAGTTCTATATTTATACACATAGACGCACGCAGGGTAGAAGAAAAATATTTTAAGTAAACACGATGATTCATTCACCGAATCTAGAATAGTGTATGAAGAGAAAGAGACATGCATTTTGTTTTTAAAATCTATTATGTTGCGTAAAAACACAGTATGTGATTTACCATATATATTCACTTAAAATATTTGAGTAATTGATATTTATTTATATTCATAATGTTGATAGAATTATTTATAAAATATTTCTTTTTGAGAGAGCTAATTTAATTAAAGAAGGGCCCGGTATTACTACTTACGTATTGTTTAGCCGGCCGAGGGCGGCTTTACGTGACAAATACTTTTCTCGATCTCTCCTAATCACCACTTAAAATCTCCATCGCATTTCGAATAAATACATACAAAAGAGGCAAATTGGAGATAGAGACATACATTCATATATATAAGAGAGAATGGTTAGCATTTGATAAGGGTTTGTTGTCGTGTCAACGGAGATCGATCAATCGATCGATCGGTTGATTGATCGTCGGAGGGCGGCCGCGATGGGTGCGGTGGCGAGCTCTTGCTGCTGCAACGAGAAGGTGGATCAAGTGTAAGTTGATCGGTTAGCAGAATGAGCTCCGTATATATCTGTGAAAGTTTTCCCTTTTTTTTTTTTTTTTTTCTTTGTTTTGTCGGACGAGCTTTTGCAGAAGTGCATGTTTATAGCACGAGCAGGTTTGACACGAAACCGTAGTTTAGTGCGGTTCTGAATAAGCTTCGATTTGGGGCGAGCTTTTGACGTCCTGAGCTAAACATGCCCTAAGAACGTGTTTAGCCTAGCTTTTTTCGTGCTCTCTCACCGCACTTGATCGCGTAACTGAGTGAGCTTTGTAAATATTTGTGAATGTTTTCTATTATAAATTAGTTTCTGCAGAAGAGCACGTGGATTAGCACGAGCGGGTTTAACATGCAATTGTAGTTTAGTACAGTTTTGAATACGCTCCGAGCTGGGACAAGCTTTTGATGACCTGAGTTCAACATGCCCTAAGAATGTGTTTAGCCTAGCTTTTCCGGTGCAATACGGTCGTGCACCAAATTATCCACCGAAAAAGTGAGATACCGTAGCGCGAACTAAGGGAGTTGGTTGACGAGTCACTAATACTTTTCTCATTAATTCAAATCTCCCACAACAACTCAGACCATTTATTTTGGGGCTCAAAAGTTTATTTTAATTTGTTTTAGCAGATGTTAACTAATGGTGATGATATTGTAGGTGCATGTGGTTAATTTATACATATATATGTTTTTTTTTATAAATTAAAATAGGTGTGTGAGTGGAGTAGTGAATAGTACGTGGAGGATATTCACTTACAAGGAGCTGTACTCTGCAACCAATGGATTTAGCGAGGGGAATTTGCTCGGAGAGGGAGGATTTGGAAGCGTTTATTGGGGAAAAACCTCAGATGGGCTTCAGGTATTTTTTATACATAAATATATATTTTTTAATTAATTGTTTTGTAGTATTTTTTTTAGTATATTTTATGTAAGAACTTATTATAAAAGTGGCATTAGTTACTGTAAAAAGAAAAAAAGAAGCTAAAAAAATTATGTAAATTATAGCTTATTTTGAAGGCAAAACTTTTGGAGATATTGAAGCAGTTGTGAGAGTGAGTAGCGTTCAAATATTTCATAAGTTAACACCTTGAGCATCGACTACTCCATGTCCTGAGTTTTTTAAAAAGTATTCGCCAAAAAAAATATTGTTTGTGTTAGCCAAAAAATCGATACGATAGAAAACGGATCAGAATTAGTCTTAACACCTTTACTCCTGTATATGTTGAATATTAGATGAATCATGTCACTTATACTAACGAGTGAATGTAACTCATGACCTCTCAAAAGTGAGGAAGTTTAGAACTCGCTCCGATATCATGTTATGCAAAAAATCGAAGCGAGCGCAAGTTGTAAGCATAAGTGTATATATTTTGTAGATAGCGGTGAAGAAGCTGAAGGCAGCGAACAACTCGAAGGCAGAGATGGAGTTCGCGGTGGAGGTGGAGGTGCTGGCGAGGGTGCGGCACAAGAACCTGCTCGGCCTGCGGGGATACTGCGCCGGTAGCGAGCAGCGGCTCATCGTCTACGACTACATGCCCAACCTCAGCCTCCTCTCCCACTTGCACGGCCAGTTCGCCAGCGAGGTTCGGCTCGATTGGAAGAAGAGGGTGAATGTCATGTTGGGCTCCGCAGAAGGGCTGGTGTTAGTGATCCTGTCGATGCCTTTTTGACTCCACTTTTGCTTCTGCTTTCAGTTCTTATCATTTCTTATATAATATTTTTCAGCAAAAGAAATTCGTAGATTCTGCTATGATCGTAAGCTAAAATGATATGATCAGCGCTCCCCTAATGTTTGCTGAACTAGCATAGTACTTTTCCTAAAAGCAGTATTTACATAAAATTTATTAAGTAACACTGCGTAAGTTTGATATTAACAAAAAGAGAATTCTAATAGTAATGTTTACGTGCACGATTTTCTTAGACATTGGCTAAAGAAAGGACTCACCAGGTAATATTTGATTTGTTATGAGCTAAACTTAAAAAAACCTTTAAAAAATTATAATATTTGATTGACGTGTTACCTATCGTATGTATATATATAAACGCAGGTATCTACACCACGAGGTGAGCCCGCATATCATCCACCGGGACATCAAGGCCAGCAACGTGCTGCTGGACTCCGACTTCGAGCCCCTCGTGGCCGACTTCGGCTTCGCGAAGCTCATCCCCGACGGCGTCAGCCACATGACGACCCGCGTCAAGGGCACCCTCGGTTACCTCGCGCCGGAGTACGCCATGTGGGGGAAGGTCTCCGGCAGCTGCGACGTCTACTCCTTTGGCATCCTCCTCCTCGAGCTCATCTCCGGCCGGAAGCCCATCGAGAAGCTCCCCGGCGGGATCAAGCGCACCATCACCGAGTGGGCCGAGCCCATCATCGCCTCGGGCCGTCTCGGCGACCTCGTTGACCCCAGGTGAATAATAAAAAAAAATGGGTAGAAACAATTTCGGTCCAACCCAAGGCCCATTTTGATGATTTAAGCCCAATATGTAATGCATCAGAAATTCTTTGTTATCTGAGCTATGTCTCGAATTTATTCCGAATGCTGAACTTGTGCCATTCTATGCCTAAGGTTACGCGGAGAGTATGACCCGGTCCAGCTGCGAAGAGTAGTGGAGGCCGCCGCGCTGTGCGTGCAGGGAGAGCCCGAGAGGCGGCCCGACATGCGGGAGGTGGTGGCGATACTCAGAGGCGAAGATACAACGATGACAGCAGAAGCGGCGGCGGCGGCGACGACGAAGGGAGGACGAGATAAGGTAGGGGACAAGAAAATGCTAAGGATTGAGAGTGTCAGTTATGGGGAGCATTTGATGAACAAGTATGATGATGGTGGTGGTGACAACGGTGATGATGATGATAATAATGATGATGGTGAGATGGGGGATGATGTGGAGAGCAAGAGTATGTATGGGGTGTTTGGGGTGATGGACGTGCAGAAGATGCGTGATCCCTACATGAGGCATGGGGATGGGAGGCGGGTCATGCATGGATGATGATGAGCCATGATGCATAATGATGGATGATGGATGATGCCATGCGTGTATTGGTAGATGAATCATAGCATGGACCTTATTTTAACTTTGGATGGGCTAAGGAGAAAGAATGGAATTTTTGGGCCTTCTTATTACACTAAATTGCAAAAAAGAAAAAATTCTTTGTCCTTTGATTTTTGGAAGTTGTTCTATTGCTATCAAGGTTGAGAACTGATATGTAGAGTGTTGGACTACTTTGTTGATACAGATATCAATGAAATTGTTGGCTAATTAAATACATTTTGTTTTGTGTGAAGTGAATTTTTGCTCTTAGTTAAATTAATTTTCCTGTAATTTTTTTTATCCTTTGTTGGTTTTATCGAATATTTATCTTCTTGTAACTTATGATAATATACGTTGAATATATATATATATATATATATATATATATATATATATATATATATATATATANAATGATTGTTGTTCTCCAATAACTTAAGCTGCTAGAGAATAATATTTTTTCTACTTTTAATTCAAACACTTCAGCTTTTTTATAAATCCAAAACATAGGTTTAAATTAAATATAAAAAAAAATTAATAAGACTAAAAAATTGATAGAACTCAAAACACAAAACCTCCTACTTTAATATCATGTTAAAAAAAAAAAAGACCCATCAATTGTTCTCCAAAATTTTAAACTACCACAACACAACACGGTATTTTCAAATTTTATATTCAACAAAATAAAGTTGGTGCTAGTGGTTAAAACCACTATCTGGTGGAGTTAAAAGAAAACTTGGTACAATGGCTGATGATCTTTCTATAAAAATAGAATGTAGTAATGATGAAAACAAAACACAAGAGTTAAAAGAAAACTTGGTACAATGGCTGATGATCTTCCTATAAAGATAGAATGTAGTAATGATGAAAACAAAACACAACAAAAAAATGCATTTTTTTTTTACCTTATTACTAAGCAAACAGTGAAGCGCTAGAGAGAACAAAAGAGTTTACCATGATCCTCTTTAGTCAAAGTAATTGCACAAATTATAGTTGAAAGAGTACAATTCCTGTAGCAGGTAATTAAAAGTGATTGGATACCACGAATAAAGTGAAATTAAAGAGCATGTAAAACACAAATTGCAGATATAAGTCTTATGATGCCCAAATATTTGATCCAAAGGAAGTTGCATAGTGTAAATTGTTCACATGATACAGATAATATCACTAATGCCAGATGAATACTTTCTCCATCTTCTCTTTTTCTTGTTAGTGATAACAAGAAGGTTTTAGAAAAGGAAATAATTTTGGTTGTCTACATTAAAAGTTGTGCTAAAGACAATTGTTAAAAGGAAGATGGCATTTCAAAGCCGGCACGAAGACAGCCACATTGCAGAAGTTTTACAACCTGAAACAATGCCGACAGAAAAGGGTACACATACTCGGGAGCGCATTCGCCGCACAAACGCAAAGGATTTTTCCTAAAGAACTCCGATACAAATTGATGATACAACAACAATAGTAAAGTGAGGGAAATGAGCCGCCAACCGAAGAAGAGTAGCAAGAAGGCTTCAAATCTGCTGCCTTCTGGTAGGGCTAGTAATACCAAAAGCACACAAAAAATACGTAGGAAAAGAAAAGGGGGGAAAAGATTAGGTTTACGTGCGTCGCTCAAGCAGCGCATTTATTATACCTCGCAGCAAAACGACTTTCACCAAAATTACCAAATGAGAAGGAGGGGGAGAATACCTTTTTCCTTTATAGTTTCAGGAACACGAACTCCACAATGGCCGGTATCTCCCCAATCATCCTGAGAGTCTCCTTGTCAGGTTCCTCATCAACGCCAATACCCATTATAGCTTGTTTTCCTGGCGCATTCCTCCCAACACTCATGAAATTCACATTGATGTTTTTCTCGCCGAGAATTTTTCCCACTCGTCCGATTATACCAGGCTGATCGACCTGCCGACACAGTATCAGATTCCCCTCCAAGCCCACATCCACAGTGAAAGATCCCACAAGTGTTAAATAGGGTATACCATCTTTAACCCTTCCCTCTAGGACTATATCCCCGTTATTATCCAGTAAAGCGCCAGCAAATTTGGAGTTCACGTTCGCGATGTGGACTCGGATAGATTCAATAGGAACTTCCAGAGAGCCACCGATGGAGATTCTCTCTTCGCTGATTCGGAGACCTCTTTGTTTGGCAGTGTAGTCGGCGTTCACAATGTTAATGCGAACGCTGGAGATGGGTTCGAGAATGCCTTTGGTTATCATGGCTCGGAGAATTCGAGTGTCCAAGTCATCAGGGTCTCGAGCTGAGGAGTATACTACTTTTACTCCTCGAACGCCACTTCCGCCAGTTATGAGTTGGACAGCTAACTTGCCTAGCTTCTCGGCAAGGGCAATATAAGGGGATAGCTCGGATAAAACCTGTGAGAGAAGGACAATAGTTTTAGATAGAAGTTTAAATGTCCATCAAGCTGCTAGAGCTTGTTTCACCTGGCTAAGAATTCTGCACATATGGTCTCTGAGTAAAGCTACTCGAAGAAGTACTTAAAACTCTATTATTTAAAAGGTTTTCTGTATCCATAGACTACTACAAGTCTACAAGTGAGATAATGCAAATAGCATTCGAGAGTTACTATCTGCACACATGCCCCAGAAACTTCACTTATTTGCAAGTGTCCCCAAACATTTAGATGGTTTTGCATATATGCCCTGCAAGCAACGAACATAAAAGCCAAGGTTCTCACTCTGGAATGGGTTTTGCTTTGCAGGATATATATGCAGAAAACCCAACAACTGAAACTGGAAGCAAAATCTCCAAATTGAAGCTTCTGCTTTTCAGTTCTCAATGCTCATTTCAGCTTCCAGTGACAGCAGGAAGGGTCCACCAAGTTTTTGCCACTTGCCTGGCTTTTGCTTCTCATACAGAAGCTATTCCAGAAGATTGGGCGAAAGAGGCACAACTAGTTAAAAGTGATCACCTCAGCAGGAACCATGGGGGCATTCACAGCCGTAGCAGCAAGTTCACCTTTCAATGCTCCAATAACAGCTTCTGCTATTTCTATGGCTACACCTTCCTGTAATTATTATTAAATGTTAGAGAAGCCGATTTCAATTGGACTTCAAATAATTGCTGGATTAAAAAGCCAAACCTGAGCTTCAATTGTGCTAGCTCCGAGATGCGGTGTAACAGTAACATTTTCATGCAGCACCAGCTTGCTATCCTTTGGCGGGGGTTCTTCAGCGAATACATCAAGTGCCGCCTATCAAGATATTAAAAAAGTCAGTAACATAAAGAATTTATCTCAAGGAAATGGAAATTGTTGTAGTGGTTCAGATCCTGTAATTTTATTAATGTAATGAAATAAGAAAAGGTCCTAAAATAGAGCATGCCCACAATGAATGATGTAATTGCAACATGTAAGATAAGTAAATTCATCAAATCTCTGTTTAAGGAATGAAATCAAAGGTTGTAAAGTCAATGACTGATACCACCCTAAGAATGGTAACTATGACCAATAGCATCTTGTGGATTAAGGGCCTGTTTGCCTTGGCTGGATGGAGCTTCTGTAGATATGCTTTTAAATTAAGCTAGCTTTTTAAAGAACTATATTATCAGCCTTCAATTCTTTTCTTTTCTTTTCTTTTCTTTTCTTTTCTTTTTTTTTTTTTTTGAGGTAACACTACCAGCCCTTTTGTCATAATTCCTTCATCAGCTTCACACTGAGCAAAAGCAGACAGCACTGCTACAGAGATGCAAAAGATCATTCCAGCTTTTCACTAGAGGAAAAGCTCTAGCCGTTTTGCTTGCCAATCTCCTGCCTACTGCTACTCAGACTATAGTTACTAAGTTTGAAAAAAATCAGAAGCAAAATTTGCCACAACAGTTTACCTGTGCAACTGTTCCACTATCAAGTGCTCTCACTAAGGCATCTTCATCAATTACTCCACCCCTTGCGACATTTATAATCCTCACTCCTTTTTTCACCTTTGAAAAGGTCTCATCGTTGAACAGCTTTGAGGTATTAGCAGTCAGCGGCATGTGGAGTGATATAAAGTCTGCAGTGGATATAGCTTCATCAAATGATACAAGTTCTACCCCAATTGCTCGGGCCCTGTCCGCAGGGGCATAAGGGTCATGAGCAATAACATGCATGCCAAGCCCTTTTGCACGCCTAGCAACTTCTGAACCAACTTTCCCGAATCCCATCACGGCCAGCGTTTTTCCCACCAGAGAGACGCCAACATATTTATTTCGTTGCCATTTTCCTGAGTAATGCACAGTAACATGCTATTAACTTAATCACGCAGACTATAATTTACTTCAAGTAGAAACTAGTGCTCTTAACCCCAACTCAAGAAGAAAACCAACTTAATAGAAAAATATGGTGGGAGAGAATTTACCACTTCATCTGAGGACAGAATGACGCACAGGTATGAGAATGTCTATCCAAATATGGTACAGGAACAAAAATAAAAGAACTGGAATAAAAATGTTGAAGTGTTTAATAATTTTGAACAAAGTGAAAGAAAATTTGATTCAACAGAATCTATGTGCTGCAATAGTATAAGGCTCATGAAGCAGACAAGGATAGGGAAATTTGTGAACAGCAAAGGGAGATCTTTTAGCAGAATTGAACCCAAGTGCATGCAAGTTTCCAAACTCTTTAAATTGCTTTGGCTAGAATAAGAATAATAAAATGCAGGTCACTATGCCTGAATATTTTTGCCCAAAGAAGTCATTTAGAAGAAATGCAACTACTACGCTATGAACTTTGATGATTCCTTAAGAGTCGTACTGTACACTCACAATGTTAAACTTTGCCAACTTGTCGAAGCTGACTTAACACAACACTACAAGCAGACACAGAAAGAAACAGTTTCTGCATATGATAAATGAGAACTACTGAAACCTGAGAACGGTAAAAAAAAAATACTTTACAATGAAAGGGCCTTACAACACTATGGTTGTTGTCCCTAGCAGTTCAATAGTAGGTGCCTATGTAATGTCAAAAGCAGACGCAAGGCAACTAAGTTGGTTTAAAGCACATACCTACCACCCAAGCAATATACATTGATAAAGAAATCTGTGGACAATAGTGTATCTACAAGGACCAAATGAAAGAACAAAGAAAGCACTTCTTCAACAACAAGCGTAGCACAAATAATTGGTTTGACGTAACCACCAAAACGACAGTTATACAGCTACCATCACTCAGCAAACACTGACAACTAGCACGCAATCAAGTAAAAAGAGAGAACTACAATTCTTTCGACAGTGCTATTTACAGAGCATGCCATCCACCGACTGAAAAACATTGAACTCGATCGGTACTCAGCACGGCAGGCCTAAATTTGATTTATGCATATCAGTGCATATTTGCCTCTCTTGACATATTTGATCCATGAATACCTGCTATTTATTTATGCATATCAGTGCCTAAATTTGATTTATATAGGCAGATTGGATTCATTGAATTTGGTCAAACCAGGTAAGTGGTTTAGTGAACATACCACCCAATCATTGCCCTTTTCCTTGAGCAAAAGGAGCTATAATATGTAGTACATTAATAAAAAGCTGGTCCCTATGACAGCCACCCACTCAAAAACCTAAATTAATGCGAGGCTCAATAATTTCCAATCACACCACATAATAATTCCACATAATTCCAAACCTAAGTTAATGCGAGGCTCAATAATTTCCAAAACATCACATTCCACCGCAAACTCTGAACAGGGACATTTTAATTACTTATCTATTCGCCAAAAAATTGGAAAAGCAGTACTGTATATTCCACAATTGTGGAGGAAATTTTCTAACTACATTCTCCATCAAATTCCCACTACACTCGCGTCGACAAACACAACGCAAGCATTTCAGATGCACCGATCCAAAAATATAGGTAGATCTAAAGAGATCCAAAACGACAAAAACTTTCGATCCCAGTCGAAGATCGGATCCAATTAAGGAGGAAGGAGACGAAGGGAATGAGATATCGAGATGGGGACGGGGAGCGATTGCTTACCGGCCTTCATGGAGGCGTCGGCCTGGGCGACGTTGCGGGCCATGGCGGCGAGGAGCGCGATCCCGTGCTCGGCGGCGGCGACGGTGTTGGCGGTTGGGGCGTTGACGACGAGGCACCCGTGCTCGGTGGCGGCTTGGAGGTCGACGTTGTCGATCCCGACCCCGGCCCTCCCCACCACCTTGAGCCGCCCCGCCGCGGCCTCGAACACCTCGCGCGTCACCTTCGTCCCGCTCCGCACGATCAGCGCGTCGCACCGCGCGATCCTCGCGCGGAGGTCCTCGGGGGGCAGGTTGTAGCCGCAGTCCACCTCGGCGAAGCCGCGGAGGAGCTCGAGCCCCGCCTCGCCGAGCTTCTCCGCGACGAGCACCCTCGGGCGCGGCGATCCGGCGTCCTCCGCCTCCGCCGCCACCGCCGCCGCGTCGGCGACGGCGCAGAGAGGCCGCCGGTAGCGCAGTGGTAGGAGGAGGAGCGAGGTACTCGGGTCATGGGCGAGGCGGAGGCCGAGGAATGGGGATCGGGAGCGGCAGAGGAGGGAGGAGAGGGAGGAGGGGAGGGGGGAGAGCTCCGCCACAGCCACGGCGGAGGAGGAAGGAGAGGGGAAGAGGGGCTTCGGCGGCGCCAACGCCATGTTTGAGAGAGAGAGAGAGAGAGAGAGAGAGAGTGCGCACGGGGAGACAAGGGGAACGGGGCGGGGCCTTTCCAAATGCGTTGATATTTGCGCTAAAAAAAAATATTAAAAAAAGGGGGGGCACGAGGAATATGATTATGATATATTTTATTTTTGCTAAAACTGTAGTGGGACCCGCGCAAATACGAGAAAACGCAGTGGGACCCACGCAACTACGATAAATCGTTCTCTAGACACGGTTCACCACGTCATCATGAACCAGAGTGCGTTTTCTCATGCCCCTTCAAAAGACTATAACTTGGACACATTAAAATCACCAATTCATTCTCTTAAATTTATCATTTTTAATAATAAATAAGAATTTACTAATACCGTACGGTAAAGATGTTGATAGTATTTTTATTTTCTCCAATACCATTATAAAACTAAATATTATATACATAAGGGAATTCACTAATATTAATAAGGCTAAATTACAGAAAACCCTCCTGTAATAACCCGCTTTTTTACTTTCTTCCCTGACATTTAAAAACCTACACTTTGCCCCCCTGTAAAATAAAAAATGTTCACAGAGGGGTTACGGTGTGTAAAATGACCATTTTGCCCCTCGCCATTGTCGTCTTCTTCCCCATCTTCCTCAGCTGCCCCTTCGTTCGGCCGCGATTCCAATCTCAATCGGCCGCGATTTCTCTCCATTTCCTTTTCCACCTGCTCCCCTTCTCCTCCTGCACCCTCGCCGCCCTTGATTTCGGCGACAGTAGGAGAAAACCGAGGTGGGCGACAGTAGGAGAAGGGCAAAGAATGCGAAAGCGAGGCGGCGGAGGACGGCGAAGGGGATGTGGGTGAGGGCGCGGCAGTGGAGGACGGCGAGGTGGCTAGGCGGCGAGGCGGCAGCGAGGTGGCGAGCTGGAGGGTGGCGAAGCAACAGGGAGATGGCGGAGGGGTATTTTCGGCATAAAAATATATTTTTTAACGGAACCCTAACGGTAGGGGGTGAAGTGCATATTTTTTATTTTACATGGGGGCAAAGTATAGGTTTTTAAATATCAGGGAGGGAAAGTGAAAAAGCGGGTTATTACAAGGGGGTTTTCTGTAATTTAGCCTATTAATAATTTATTGCGCTAAAACTACCTATCTAATTAGCTTTTTAACCCCGAGCTATTATACTAAATATTTAATTCTTACATATCTAAATGTAAGTTATTTTTATTTAATACAATATATAAGACTAAACTAATCATATGAAAATTAATTAAATTAATTATTAACAATACAATAAATTAAGCAGATCTATTTCCACAGCGACTATGCCCTTGTAAATTTCCTGATTTGGTGAATACAGCTCCTTCGGGATGTACATAATACAACTTTTATGAGCTGGTTGTCCAGCGATGAAACCGTAACAGTATATCGCAACCGATTCATTACAACATACATGATATTAGTATACAGAAATAATATCTTCGGCATTACTTTAGACTCATTAAGACAAATGCGTCAAACGAGAATTCGTGGTGCGTGGTGACCACGGAACGCTCAATAGGTAGAGTTTGATATTGCAATTGGTATATGCGTTCACAAAGTTAGTCTTTAAAGTTGGACCTAGAATATTGACGGCCGAGTGTGGTCGTGCAATGGAGATGCCGGTTGGCTGGCGAAACGGAATCCTACAAATTTTTAATATATGCGGTGAAAAAATACAATAAAAAATATATTATTTGCACATCATAATGAGTCAGTTATAATATATTTTTTATAATTCTATCGAAAGATAAAAAATATATTTTTATATATTAATCAATTATGTTTTGTCTACTGGTGTTAGAGGAACCATCATAACAAACGAGCTCTAAGCCCCTTATAAGAATTTAGACCTAAGTTACATATCTATAAAAAAAAAAAAAAGCATTTAATATTCTAAGAAAAGAAATACAGTTTTATAATTCATTATTGTTAAATTCTCGCAAAAATCAACACCATAAAAAGAAAAAAAAAATCATTATTTAATTTATAAAAACAAAATTACGTTTTGTTTTTCTTAAATTCTAAACGCCTTTGACAAGCTAAATTTTATGTTTTGAAGCTTATAACGTAGAGTTTTAAAAATACGACATATAAAATATATTTACATAACAAATATAAAAAATTTAAAATATGAAGTAGTTTTTAGACGGTCAGCTTAACATTTAAACTTTTAACCTTTATTTGAAATTGCCGAGACAGGAGCGCATCATGTTCATAAGTTATACGAACTCGACTTCAGATTCCATTCGACTAAATTTTGAGAGTATGAATCTTATATGTTTTTTAGTGCAAATTCAATAATTAATTTACTGGTTTTGTGAGTTCAGCGATATAATAAATATATGTTGTGATAATTTTGTTTGATTCGTCACTTAAATTGCGCACTATATTGCATACCAAGAGGCCTAGACAATAAATAGAGAGGCGACAACCTTAGAATAAAAAAAATTTCTAAAACAAATAAATAAAAAAAAACAAAACTACACCCAAAGGACAAAAATTTTGTGGGCGTCATCCCTAAACAATTTGTTTGGGACCGATACTGACGGGCACCGCGTGGTATGCGGCACCCATCGCGACCCTCGGAAATGAAAAAAAAAAAAAATTATGGGCTCCAATTTTTCAGAAAGAGAAAGAAAGAAATCGGTGGTGGAAAGGAGCGTACACTACACGGAGCCATCGGCTTCGTCTCCAAACAAGTTGTTTGGACCAATGTCCACAAAATTTTTGTGGACTACCAACCCCCTGGGTCCCAAGAGTAGAAATTATTTAAATTATTGTATGTGGACCGAGTCCACCACGTCGGCTTGGACTCAAAGGGGGAACAGTGACCGAGGGGCGGACTATGCCGCTGATGACGTGGTGAACCGGGTTCAGCAAGAGCCGAGATGTTCCGACAAAAGCGAACGCACGTGGCCTCCGATCTTGCGGTGGATGATCCGAGAGTGGATCGTCCGAGACAGAGGAACATGTGCATCTCCACGTGGCGGATTTTCATTCGTCGCATCCACTTCGCTAGAGATGCAAACGGGTACGGATCGGAGATTTTATTCGAACTCGGAACCCAAATAGCGCATTTATCTAATATTAACCGAATATGATTTTAAATATGAATATAGAAACAAAAATCTAATATATTCGAATCAGATCTAAATCTAAATATATTTTAGATTATATAATATATATATATATATAAATGTCAAATATTATACTTAAATTTATAAATTTTAAATTTTAATATAATATATTTTAAAATATAGTAAACAGAAATAATTGTTTCAGATTTGTTCGGATTTCAGGTTTATAATCTGATTCGATTTCGGATATGAATTTTTAAAATCTATTGGGTTTAGATTCGGATTCGGTTTTGATTTTCGAATTTAGTTGTCGGATTCGAGTTCATATTTCTAAAAAGTCATACCAAATCCGACCTATTGACAGCCCTATCATTGGTCCCCATAATGTCCAGTTCCATAGAGTCTGGCTACTATGCTATCAACAGCGCGAAGCACTCAGTGCTACCAAGTTTTCCGCCGTTAGATCCACCCCTTTGATCATTTTCAGCCGTTAGATCATACTATTCAACCAACCATCTAATCAATCCTAGGAGACCCACATCATCCTAACCGCACATCTCTCAATCGAATGGCCGAAAATTTGGTAGCACCAATGATTTGGTGCTATTAATAGCATAGTAGCCTAGTTCAGTTCCATATTACAATTACCTATATTTTTGGGATGCAATTTGTACCGTAATTCACCACTAATTTTGTAACATTATTTTCACGAATGCTGCAATCCTGTTGTATAAATAAATCTTATAGAAGGCATGATTGAGATTTTTAAAATTAGAAGTATGCTATGATATTTAAAATATTTATATATATATATATATAAATACAAATAGTAAGTTTTAAAGATATTTTTCATACAAATTAAATATAAATAACCTTTTACCAATCATTAATTCCGTGTTTTGGTACCCTATGTAGGTACTTGTGATCAATTTTAGGCCTCTAATAGATATCATTTTTTTTATTCTTTTATTAATTAACCAATGTGAAGCAATTCATATGTAAATTTGGAATCCAGCTACAATCCTTTTATGAGGACGGAGGCCTTCGTCCCTGTCGTTTTAGATTATAAGAATTTCGAATCGATGATCGAAACTATTAAAGTTAATATATAGTATTTATAGTGTCTAAAAACTAAATTTTATTTAAATTTTAAAAAATTATTTATGTAGTGATTAATGGATCACAAAATCGACATTTTTTACAACCTATATGAGCCATTTGCTTGTTTAAGGGTGTAGAACAATCTAAACAGTTTAAATTTGTGATAATTTTTTTTTTTACTATTTAGATGACATTAGCCGTTTAAAGGTGTAGGACAATCTAAATAGCTTGAATTTTTGATAATTTTTTTTTTTACTATTTAGATAACGTTTGATTACTCCGATCATGAATTGAAAAATTCTAACATCTATTTTCACAAGATTATTCTTTTTTCACTGTTTATTTTTTGATTCTTCAATAAACTTGATAACGAATTTTAAAATTTATGAAATTTAGTTTCTGAACGTCATAAATACTCTAAATAAAATTTAATAGTTCCGATTAGCGATTCGGGATCCCTATCATCTAAAACGACTTAGAAGGACGAAGACCTCCGCCATCTTAAAAGGATAGTAACCGGACTCACACTTTACGGGCCAAATTAGGCCACAACATGATCCGAATCCACGCCATGCTGGGTCACTTATATCCGAACCATAGCCCGGTATCGGTCCAGGCCCAAACAAGTAACCGCCTGAATTATTTTTATTTGTGTTTAATTTTTATAATAAAATTCTTTTTAACTTTTTTAACATTAATTTTACAAGATAAAGGAAAAACCATGTTACTCGATAGATAGTTTTAATTATATTTGAAAGAATATTTTTTAATATTAGCCCACTTATGTCCTAGCATTTCGGCCCATTTGTAACAGCCCAGTAGACCCGAGTCCAGCACGGCCCGTAGCCGTGTCCGATTAGGTCTGATGACAGGCCTACCCGCATGCCGCCCGACCCGTTTTACACCCTTAGTCATATTCCTGTATTTCATATAGAAAAAATAATTGAAAGCTACGGGAATAAATTAAATTTAAGCATTTCTTTAGTCAAATTTTGATGTAGGTCGCGTTAATGGACTAGCTCATGTTACGCTCGAAAATAAGATAAATTATCTATTTAAGTGCTATGCTGAACAAAATGTTAACTAAAAAAACCTTTTAAACCTCACACTTTTTTTTTTTTTTGGATTTCTTTTTCTTTCTATTGTTTTCTTATTTATTATCTATTACGTTCTTTTCTAAAATCTACATCATAATCATTTAGTTTTTCTCCACTCTTTTGCTTCGTTCTTTCGCTACATCATAATCAGTGGCGTATCTTTTCTTTTTATTCTTTTAGATATGACTTTTACTTTCTCTTTTTATCTAATTTTGACATACTTACATGTTTTTTCTTTTTTTTTAGATAAAAATATACTTATTTTATTCTCCAAAAAGCGCTAAATTAATGTAATCAAATTCTACGATCTATTACAATCGAAGTCGCTTTCACTAGAGCCATTTTTTAACTTTCCTTGAACAGTAGCTTAGTTGGCAGTATTAGCAATAGATAAGCCTCTACCCTCTGGGCCCGAGGAAGTCGACTGTGTCATATTTGCACCACACCAGTAATAACTAAATTAATCGTATCTATCTTTTTAAAAATATATATATATAAAATATTTTTTATATAATTATGATGTGACAGTATGACAGATTAACCTAAAAAGATCTATTTAATTAGTTGAAAACGCCATGTCACCGATATAACTAGTACATTCTACAATATTTTTGTACATTTATTTATTCATTTATTCATTCATTAGTCGGCTGTTTTGTCCTATGCGTAGCGAAATCATCATTATTGCCTGGACCTGTTCCACCACATCAGCTTTCAACTGCTGAGCAGTTTAGGGCGTGTTTGGATCATTCCTAGCCATAGTGTCGGCGTAGGTCGCTGAGTCATACGAATTCGACTTTGTATCCATCAAACTCCAAATTGAAAAAATTGGATGCTATATCCTCTCGTACATGTGTAAAATTATTTTGTTGACTTTGAGCGTAAAGCCAAATACGTCGTTGTCTGATTTTCTTCTTTTTTTTTTCAAACTGGAGAGTTCGATATGCAAGTTACAGACATTCTCGTAGCACATTTCATTTTGGATTGTGTATTGATATTTGAATGACATAATATTTTCTCTTCTTTTTTCTCCAATTTGAAAGGGAAAAAAAGATTTTAACTGAAATAAAAGATCTTTTTTTTTTGTCTTTTTTCCTTTTCTTTTTTCTCTCTTCTTGGTTTTTAATTTAAATTAGAGAAAATAATTTTTTTAAGCTGCAAATTTCTTTAATTTCCTTTTTTTATTCTCTATACAAGGCTTTTAATTTTTTTAATAAAAGTAATAGAAGAAAAAGTAGATGATTGGGTGGTTCACGATCGTAGTTGTGAACATGGTCTAGGGAAAGGTTCTTAGTCCGGAGAAATTTTTTCATGGACCACCACACAAGGTCGGGAACACAAGGAAAAAGATGGGCCCCATGAAAGAAGTGACCTGATGAAATGCACTTTTATTAGTGTTTATTTCCATTTCCATTTTTTATTTTTATTTTTATTTTTTTGTTTTTTTTTTTTTGATTTATTATAAGTTGCATCCTAAATTATGTCTCCTATAATTTGTCTAAGATAGTAATTTAACTTAATCAGTGACTAAATTAATCATAGTATCAACTTGTGAATTTCACAAGTAAAATTTGTGCATCCGACTTTTCAAATATCAAAATTTTTAGATGATTCTAAAATAACAATTTATCAGCAAACACAAAAAAAAAATTATAATAATTTACTAAAATTGAAACTATTAATAATCTGTAAATAAAATTTTAAAAAATCAATCACGTTGAGAATTCTAATATTCCTTTTTTTTTTTTTTCCTAATGATTGTACATGACTTGCTTTAGGAACTAAATTATGAAAAATTTAAATCTATGAGCTACGCAACATCTTAGATGGCATTATATTTATAACTTATTTTTATTATCAAACTATTTTCTATATATAGTAAGTACACATGCAATTAAACCTTCTTTTTTAATATTGGAATATATTAATTTAGAGAACAATGAAATGGGGAGAGAGTACCAATTAATTAAACTCAATGGATGTGAACACTGAGAATGTCTTTTTCGATTTTCTCAAATCCTAAGCTTCACGAAATTCAAGTTCAATGTACATGGAAGTAGAATATATGTGCTTCTAGAGGAAGCCAATTTGGGCTTTTTAATGAAGCACTTAGTATTAATTATTTAGTATCTACCTATGTTAGGCCCTAGGGTTAGGGTTCGCCACACTAACTAGGTGTTACTCTATTTTAATTTTGGATAGTAATCTCTCTTTCACTTGTTCATTGTATTAACTATAATTTTCTATAACAACCACTGCTTAGTGTTTTGTGTGTCTTGTCGGATTATTGGCATTAATCATTAGTCCTAAAAACTTGAGCTATTAAAAATACACAGCTAATTCACTTAAAGCGTACAGACACAGTGTCTACAGGTTTCAATTATAATTCAACCCAACTAGTCTCATGCCACTTCGAATGTAACTTGATCTAATCCAACATTCCGTCATTTCGAACGTGACTTAGTCCAATCTGACTTTCTCACATAGGGTAGGATCATTGCTGACCCCTGTAAGTCAACATATCTGACGCCTGTGTTAGAGTGTACAGATAATAGTATTAGTGCTCATCTTCAGGACGGAAAGAATATTCTTAGACAAGTTCGCTATCTCCGATGGGACATCACTAGCATCAAACAAATCCCCTAGCATTTTCAAAGGCTAAGATTGTGTTCGCTTTCAAGTAATACTATCTATACACTAAAAAGTTAGCGCAAATCTTACGAAAATTTATTTTATCAATCTTATCACACTCTTATTATTTAAATACTAAAAATTTTAAAATAAATTATGTAAATTCTTGGATAAAGAGCGTTGGGTGTACAGTTCGTATTTCTCTTTGCTTTTTAGTTATTGCAATAAGACTTTACTTCTATTTTATTATTTTAAACTCAACGTGCGTTTATCTTTTGATCATTAAAAGTTGAATCCAGTGCGTGAATATGCAGATACATTTGGCGTAAATATTAATTTATCGTTGATCAATGATAGATGTTGTTTGTATGAATCATAAGACACGGAAAAGAAGGAATTTGCCTAGATTTAGCACTGACTTTTTCCACCCTCAATTAACTATATAATATATATATATATATGTAATTTGCTTTCCCCATCAAATGGGGACAACGTAGCTTAGTGGAGCCAATGTTTTAAAAGTGTAGTAGAATAGAATCAAAGTCACCATCCTACATCTATATGTTTTTTGATTGTATCCTTCTAAAATTAAGGGTTTAGTGGCTCCCCCACTCAAAAAGGAAAAGTGTGGAAAAATGTTGGTGAAGGTTATAAGCTTCCCCATGTGAGGGGTGGAAACCTAATTTTGTTTCTCTTTGCCATGAAATTGTGGGTTCAACTTTTGGAATCTAGAAACCATCCTTTTGGGTTGTTTACTAGTTTATGTATTGATGATAGGTACATTTCAATTCATGAGGTGAGAATGGATTATTTATTTAGGTAACTAAGAAAAAGAATCAGTAAACTACCTATCATATCTAATTCTCAACGCCATAGTACCTTTAAGCCAACAATCCTCAGCACTTGAATAAATTCACAGCATACGAGAATCAAACCCGTAACCTCTGGCTCTGATACCTGCACACATTTGCAGCATGCAGGAATCGAACCCGTAACCTCTGGCTCTGATACCACTTGAAACAACCGTTGTACTCTAAAAGCTTAAGCTGTTAGAGAACGATGTTTAAACATTTTTATATTTAACATCACTTGTTGTCGGATCGTTGGCGTTAATCATTAATCCCAAATACGTAACCGATTTATTTAAAAAGTACAGATACAACACCTACAAATTTCGATAGTGACTCGGTTCAACTATTCTTACGCTACTTTGAATATAACTCGGCCCAACATGATCTTCCGCCTCAGAACAAGATGCCGACCTCTTTAAGCCAACAATCCTTGATCTATACCGACGACTCCATTTTACGTGCATCGACAGCTATGGATATAGAAATACTAACTAATTTTAGCATTTCTCCCTAAGGAAAAAAAAAAAAAAAAGGCATTCATTGGCTTCTTTCTTTTTTTTTTTTAACTAATTACTACTACCACAATAAATTAATGAAAAAGATAATGAAATGAATGGTTTAAACCAGGTTATCCGCGTCATGATTTTGATGCTTGACCTAATTTTTGTTATATCTTCAATCACATTGCTATCTCCATCATTTTCATTCAACTGTAAATTTGACCTAATATCCTATTATATATTGTAACGCATATTATTTAGACATAGATAACATCATTTGATGTGAGCGCAGCGTCCAAATGTGCTAAGCTACGTACACGAATATTACAGAACATACTTGTGGAATTAATTTCCTAAACTATCCCTGTACTAACTTCTTCTGGCCCTTTATTTTTTTCTTTTTTTTCTTCCTCTCATTATATGGCTTTATCTTATCAATTTCTTATCATGAATAGTCCAAATTCTAAATCCTAAAATATTTCATAATTTGTTAAGTTTTTCATGTTTAAGTGGAGTTTGAAAATAGAGGGATAATTGTCTATATATTCCTCAAAACTTCGAAAATATTTTATTTACCTCTATTTTTTTTTCTTTCCAATATATCTCTCATATTTTTTTCGGTTATTTCAAAATACTTCTGCAGTTATTATCCGTTAAATTAACTTGAGTTAAACGTGAGTTAAATATCTATTAGAGTTTAAAAAAATTAAAATATCTTTTTTGCTCTTAACTTAAGGGCAAATAAGAAATATTGGTGACGGTAGAAGGATATATTTGAAAAGATAAAAAATCAAAATATTTTTTGTGTCCCTAACTTAAGGGCAAATAAGAAAAGTTGGTAATGGTGGAAACGTATATTTGAAAGGGCAAAATAGTAATTTCATACAGATAACAGCTATTGCTAGCCGTTCATTAACAGAATTTAACTCCAAGGGTATATTTGAAATAGGTTGGAATGTAAAAAATGTATTTTAAATATTAGCCTTCTAAGATAAATAAATCAGAAAGTTGAAAACTTTTCAGGAATAAGCAATTGCCCCTCAAAAATATATTAACTAAGTCTGCAGACCAAAAAGCAATAATAACAAAAGATTCTTACATATACATGTTATGTACAAATATTAATAGAAAAATAAAGATAAAAATATATAAAATTTATTCGAACTGTAATAGACCGTTTTGATTCAACTATACAATCTTTCAAATTTTTTTATCTTTGTATACAACCTTTCAGTATATTTGATTTAAATTATTTGATGACTCTTCGGATATAAAATTTAAGCTAATTATTTATTTTAATAAATTTATAATTATATAAATTGTATAAAATATATTAACTTAATTGACTCAAATCAAATAAATTAATAGAATAGATAGAAAAATTAGAATTTTTATAAATTAGATAGTCATATCAAAACAGATAATAGTTGAAAAAGGATTTATACATTTTCACCAAAAATACAGGTTGAATCTAATTAATGTTTGTGTGGTAAAGTTGAATAACTTTATTAAACCTATTATGTAGATCGCAATTTAATTTAGCTGTGTTCTTTTTTAAATATTGCTGATATGCTGACAATTATATGATAATTACACTTTCGCCAACATAATAAGGTGGAGTGATTGAATTTCATCAAAATTTAGCAATTATTAATTGCACTATTATTATAGTGCCATGTAGACCAAATATTAATACGCATAGTATCTACGTCAACTAAATTGCACTATAATTACTGAAATTTTTGACTTGTAATATTTTAGCTAACACTGTTTTAAAACTTTTTAAGCACTTCAATCATAAAAGATTGTATCCATTTTATTCTCTATATAGTTTTTGGTTTTTAAACTGAAACTTGTAATATAAAGCAATTTTTTGTTGTCCTTAATTTTTTAAAATAATTGTTTCAAATAATATAATATTTAATATATATAGAGAGAGAGAGAGAGAGTCCTGTTATGATGTTTTTACCTGCACAAAGTATTTAGTGTTTGTAATTTTTTCCCGGTTAAATTTATATATTTTAACCAATTTCGTTTTTTAAATTATACTATTGCACCAATCATTCATTCAATCTTAAATGGTCAATATTATTGTAACTATATAAATATTCAACCAAAAATTGAAATCCTACACACATTAATAATTTAATGTTTTTAATAATATCATATGAAACGGTGATGGACCTTCTTAGAAGAAGAGATGATTGAAGTGTAAATCAAAGTGAATAATTTCTTTTATTAAAATTAAGTTTACATCAATTATTATCTATATATTATTAAATTTGAGACTTTTATCTACTTTCGCACTCGCTTTATTCTTTCATATCATGTCCACTCATATAATGATAGTGTGTACGGCCGCCGAATACCAAATTTTTTTTTTTTAAAAAAAATGAGAAATACTTTAAATAAATATAATAATAATAATAATAATAATAATTAATTACTAAAAAGGAGGGGAATATGATTTGCTTACCCGGGCCCATCCATTTGTTCACGAATCCATCAATGGGCCGAGTGGAGCCCATTTTGTGCCTCCCCTCCCCACTTTGCTTATCAATTTAGTATCTTATAATTTTATTTTTTTATTATTTTATTTACTAATTTTTTTATTAAATTAGTAATAATAAAGCTAAAATTAAAAGATTCTAAAGTAAATATTCGATAAATTTAGATGGATTATCTAAATTTCTTTAGTATATAAATTAACAAAATATTAACGAAAAAACTGACGAAAAGAAAATATATATAATATTAAATTGATATATTTAAAACACAGAGTATTAAAAAAAAAAAAATAGCCGAAACTATAGGAATGGTTTTGAAGTTTACCCTTATATATTATGTAGATTTAGATCTCCATCCCCAATTCCCCGTCGATCCTTCTTGTTATCCTGTTAATTATATTTTAAGCAAGTAAACAATAATAATAATTAAAAAAAAAACCAATTCCTTACTACAACTAGAGAGAGAGAGAGAGAGAGAGAGGAGAGAGAGAGATCAAATTAGAATTTAGAGGGGAAAGAGAGAGAGATAGGGAGAGGAGAGAGAGATTTAGAGAGAGAGAGAGAGAGAGAGAGGGAGAGAGAGAGGGAGATATATATAATACTCAGCTAGGGTTTGATGAAGCCGAGATCGGAGACGACGACGGAGGAGGAGGCGGCGGCGGCGGCGCTGATCCCGGGGCTACCGGAGGACGTGGCGGAGCTGTGCCTGGTGCGCGTGCCCTTCCCCTACCAAACCCTAGCGCGCTCCGTCTCCGCCGCGTGGAACCGCGCCCTCTCCCGACCCTCCTTCCTCTCTCGCGCCCGATCATCATCCTCCTCCTCCTCCCCCTTCCTCTTCGTCTTCGCCTTCCACCCCGTCTCCCTCCGCCTCCAATGCCAAGCCCTAGATCCCGTCTCCCGCCGCTGGTTCCTCCTCCCCCAAATCCCCCTCCCCTCTTCCCCCTCCCCCTCCTCCCATGGCGGAGGCGGCGATGGCGCCCCTCCTCCTCCTCCTCCGCCGCTCCACCCCGCCTCCTGCGCCTTCGCCTCCCTCCCCTCCCGCGGCGAGCTCTTCGTCCTCGCGCCGCGCCCCGCCGCGCTCCTCCTCGCCTACCGCGCCGCCACCAACTCCTGGACCCCCGCCGCCGCCGCGGCCGCCGCGCCGGGGCCCTTCCTTGCCGCGGGGGCCGTCGCCGGGCGCATCCTCGCCGCCTCCGGCGACGGCGCCGCGGCGCGCTACGACCCCGAGGCCGACCGGTGGGAGCCGGCCCCGGGGCTGCGGCGCGGGATGGCGCGGTACGACGCGGCGGTGGTGGCGGGGCGGCGGATGTACGTGACGGAGGGCTGGGCCTGGCCCTTCGACGCCGCGCCGCGCGGCGCCGTCTTCGACGCCGACCGCGACGCGTGGGCCGAGATGCCCCCCGGGATGCGCGAGGGATGGACGGGCGCGAGCGCCGTCGTCGGCGACGACCGGCTCTTCGTCGTGGCCGAGTACGGCGACCGCCGCCTCAAGTCCTACGACGCCGCCCGCGACTCCTGGCGCGGGGTCGCCGGCCCCGGCGTCCCACCGGACCTTCCCCGCCCCTTCGCCGTCGCCGGCGATCGCTCCGGCCGTATCTTCGTCGTCGGCAGGGGCCTCGACGTCGCCGTCGCCACCGTGCTCCCCCCGCCCGCACGCCGCGAGGAAGAGGGTGAGAGGTGGTGGGAGCGTGGTGAAGCGCCCCTTCGTTTGCGACCTCCGCGCCCTGCAACGCTCAGGTACTCTACCTCTAGACACAGACACGTGTGCCTCACTGGTTTCGACCAATCAAAGCTACAATTTTTTTTCCTTTTTTCCTTTTTTTCTTTTTTCTTTTTTTTTTTTTCGGGAACAATGCTATTACGAGATCTACAACATCACTCACGTACGTTCAAAATTAAATTTTTTATACTCCTTTTTGTCCGTTGGAGAATCTAAATGCGATTGAATGAATAAATGTTAGGAGTAAGAGTTTTTAATTTTGGACGACGGAGGATTGTAATTTTATAATTTTCTTGGTTGTAAAATTAGTTTTCCTTTTTTTTTTTTTTTACTGTTTTGTATTTTTGGGTTTTGAGGGTCTGGTTTGTAAAATTGCATGAAAAACTTGTATGGGTAAGGGCAGTTCCTGAACTATCTCGATATTACTATTCGCTTCTTTGTTTTTTTCTTAATACTACAATTGAGAACTCAATAAAATATAATAAATTATTATATTATATATATATATGATATATATTTATTTATTATTATTTATTTATTTATTTATTATTTATTTATTGAATAAAGTCTTGGATAATTTATTTGAAAACTAGAGTTTGATATACCTGACAGTTTTGAAAAGCTAATAAAAAACACCTTTTTACAAAAACCAGAAAAAAAAATTATTTTCAAAACTAAATGGAAAGGACGAAAATGATAACATGAGATGCATTATACATCTTTTATTTTTGCGAGAATAATACGATTATATTATAAAATAAATTTAACTAAAAATATTAAATAATTAGACTTTAAATTTAGAATATTGATATAATTATTAAATTTTCGCCACTTGTGTCAGGAATAGTCAGTGTATATGCAAACTATTTTTAATATTTAGTCTCTCAAATTTATATTTTATTTTTATAAATAAGTCCTAACCAATTATATTTGAGATGAGGCTATTATGCTGTCCGGAAGCACGAGCCTTTCGTGCTTTCAGGTCGTTTTCCATGTTTCGACTTTTCGAATCGTCGATCGGCTCCGTTAAACTCTGATCTAGAGTATTGAAGTACCTAGAAAATAAATTATGCCGATTTTTTGATATTATTTGCCTAGTGAACGAAGGCTCAAATCAACGTGCTGAAAATAAAAATCTTACAAAAACATGATGATATTTGCATTAAATTTTAGATCAAAGATATTGATCTGTTTTATATAGTATAAAGAATTTCTATCAAAATTTCACGTGATTTGAATATTCTATACGTTAAACTTGCAAACGGTTCACCACGCCATAAAATTATTGATTTTGAGCCTTTTCGTCCACTATCGTTAATGATAATTGAAAAATCATAAAATTTATTTTCAAATACTTCAAATAATCTAGATCAAATTAACGAAGCGATCGACGATTCGAAAGTCGCAATATTGAAAAACGACCATAAAAACACGAAAGGTTCCGTACTTCCAGAAGCTAGTAGACCTCACACTTATATTTGCATAGACAGTCCTTTTTTTTCACACCTGTATTAGCTGGTGTTTTCAAAATGAACTAGATAATTTCAATTTGAGAGGCTTATAAAAAAATCTCTCTCTCTCTCTCTATATAGATTAAATTTTATTCGTACGAGGATTTGTAATCTGATTTTTAAACAAAATAAAATTGGTAAAACTAGTTGAGAAGAAGCAATTGACGGTATCTGAGAATATAGCATCGGCTAACTCTGTGCCAGCAGCCGCGGTAAGACAGAGGATGCAAGCGTAAGACAGAGATGTTGCTTCTATTCATCGACAATATCTTTCTTTGTCCAAAGCAGTGTCAGAAGTATCCGCAGAGAAGAGGACATTAATTCCGAAGAAAATAAAACAGGTTTACTCAAAATCTTTTCAAAAATATTCAATATTCAATTAATATTATCAACTCAAACCAAAGTTCTACTCTTTAACTTTGACTTTCATTTCAAATAAATAAATTAATAAAATCAAAGCAAAATTGTGCCTCAATTTCATATTGGCAATTCGCCTTACCGCGGCTGAGGCACAGATTAGCCGATGCTTATTCCTCACGAATACCGATCTTGCTTCTCTCGAGAAAAGAATTCACACCCGTGGGCCTTCACAACATAATGGATTATTGAAAAAATAAGACATGTTTTTGGATACTTCTCTTCAACTCGGAAGTATTGTTTTATTTGATTACGATAGTTGAAGTGGATTTCCGATGAATGTTATTCTCTTTCTGTTGAAGGAAGATATATCTCTAACCCTCAAGACTAATGATCAAGTAAGACATAAATTGTTGATACTTCTGTTAAAAAAGAACTAGTAATTAGTGCCAAAGAATACTACAAATTCCGCAACAAAACCACTCATTCCTGTAGTTTTTGAGACGATAAAATGTAATGATATAATAAAAAATTGAGTTGTGAGGATAATATGTTATATTTACTATGTTGACTTCTCACCCTACGCCATGAATGATGTTTTTTTTTAAAAGTGGTGAATATTACATAGTATTTATAAAATTTGCGGAGTGAGGCTATTATGCTTCGGGAAGCACGAAGCCTTCCGTGCTTTCAGATTATTTTTCATGTTGCGACTTTCGAATTGTCGATCGGCTCCGTTAAACTTGATCTAGAGCATTTGAAGTACTTAGTAAACAAATTTTATGATTTTTCGATATCATTTGCCTAGTGATCGAAGGGGCTCAAAATCAATAATTTTAATGGCCGTAGTGAGCCGTTTGCAAGTTTAACGGTGTAGAAATATTCAAATCACGTGAAATTTTGATAGAAAATTCTTTATACTATATAAAACAAGATCAATATCTTTGATTTAAAATTTTAATGTCATATTATCACGTTTTGTAAGATTTTTATTTTCAGCCATTGATTTTGAGCCTATTAGTTTACTAGGTAAATAATATCGAAAAATTACAAAATTTATTTTCTAGATACTTCAAGTACTCTAGATCAAGTTTAATAGAGCCGATCGACGATTCGAAAGTCGCAATATGAAAACAACCTGAAAACACCGGAGACTCCGTGCTTCCAGAAGTATAGTAACCTCACTCGAAATTTTGGTGCTTTTGATGGTGGGTGTAAGCTTATCATCCATGTGATAGTGGGTGGTGGGGCCTTATACTTAAAAGAAGAGGTTAAAAGCCTATTTTGTTTAGACCTATAATAATAATAATAATAATAATAATAAAGTAGTATCTTTGTTTCATCTATCTCACGAGTTTTTATTTATAATTTTCAAGTTATTTTCCGTAATAAACTTGTGACTCTTTTAACAATTGTTTGGGCGAAGTTTAATTTCGTTCTCAAAAAAGCTTATTAATTTATATGAGAATTATCTACTCATGTTTATCGTTTCTGCAACAATTAAATTTTAACACATGGCAAATTTTGTCCAGCAGAAAAAAAATTTAAAACTAATGGAGGAATGGATGCAAAAATACTATAATGACATAAAAATTAATTATAGTGTAATCAAGCCAATTTTTAATATAATATTACTTCGCTCAGCTCAGTCGCGAGTAGGGATGTCAATGTATACAGATACCCATCTGAACCCAAATCCAAACAGAGCGGATTTATTCATTACTAAACAACTATAGTTTCGAATTTCAGTATAGCAATGCAAACCCTGTGGATTTAGATTTTGATATGGGCATAGATTTTATCTATAACCGATTCGAACCTCAACCCGAATTGGTTTTGTATTATATATATATATATAGAGTGCGGCTAGAATGCTTATGGAAGCACGGAGGGCTCCGTGCTTTCATTTTGTTTTCGATGTTCGGATTTTCGAATCGACGATCGGCTCCGTTAGATCAAAGTTATTGATCAAAGTTATTGATATATATATATATATATATATATATATGAATTTGTATATTAAAAGTTTAGATTTGGTGTAATATGCTTTGTAAATGGTAAATAAAAATAATTATTTTCAGGTCTTTAGGTTCAGGTTCAAATTTTAAATTTTTGGTCGGATTCGAATTTGAATATGAATTTTAAAATGCATCGAATTCCGATTTCAAATTTAATAGTCAAATTTAAATTTAAATTTTTTAAAAATCCACTCAGAATCCGATGCATTTGACATCCCTGGGAATGGACGGAGGGGATGGAATGATGGGGAAATGAGAATTGAATAAGAGATTCTTTCACATTGTGGCTTAGAAGGACGAGGTGTTCATTTTGGCAACCACATACTTTTTAATTTTATTTTAGTTCCAAGTTTTAATTGGCACCATTAAAAAAAATTAAAGTATACATGAGGGACAGTGATGGGGGTTAAAATATTCAATTATTATTACAATTATTATTATTATTATTATTAGTACTATGATAATCTATACCTTAAGGCTGCGTTTGGTTCGGGTATAAGTAAGAACTGCTAGTTCTAGGGATAGGTACAAGTTCAGGTATAAGCAGGAACTAAACCAATTTTGCGTTTGGATGAAAATTGGGTTGTTCCTAGGAATAAGATAAATAGTATTTGGATGATTAGATTGGAACAAGAGGAATAAATGTTATAATTTGAAATTAAAATTATATTATGTAATTAATTAACATAAAAATATTACTTAAAAATAAATAAAAAATTAATTATTAATAATTAATTATAAATAATAATTAATAATAATAATTAATTATAAATAATAAATTATTAATAACGATTATCTAATTAATAATAATAATTATTATTATTAATTATTAATAAATAATAATAATTATTAATTATTCTTATTAATTAATTATAAATAATAAATTATTAATAATATTGATTATCTAATTATTAATAATAATTAATATTAATATTTATTAATAAATAATAATAATTATTATTAATAATTAATTATAAATAATAAATTAATAATAATTATTATCTAATTATTAATAAGTAATTATAAATAATAAATTATTTAATTATTTAATTATTAAAATAATAAATAATAATTTAAATATATTAATTAGATTAATTAATAATTTACTGCCATTAAAATTAAATTTAGATTTTAATTAATCTTGTTCTCATCAAGGAACAAGCTTGTTCTAGAAAACGGGTGGAACAGCAGTTCCTACCTTATTCCAGCTAGTTCCAGATTCCCGGAAACTACTGTTCCCGGGAGCCAAACATAGCGTTTGGGAACAAAGGGGGGAACAAGGGCTTATTCCCCCCCTTGTTCCCCAACCAAACGCTACCTAACATTATTTCCTCTAATCTTACCACGTAGCAGCCTATCTTTCACCCTCACTTGCCTCTCTTTTGAACCAAATGGCTAAGTGGTCTCTTCGGCTTTCCTTCCCTGTAACGTCTACCTCTTCGGCTTCCCGTTTTATTAATTGTTTTCATAACGTATGTCTCTTCGACTTCCCATCTCATAATTCCTTCTTTGTAACGTCGCTATTTCGACTTCCCTCTCATTAGTTTCTATTTTCTAAGAATCGTTGCCCGAGAAGCCTATGGGCACGGCAAATGGCGTTCTCGACAACGACCTCGCCTACCACGTCCGCTCCCCTCAAGCCCGCAAGCACACTGCCCTCGCTCTCACCGTCAACGTCGAGTGACTCGAACTCTAACCCTAGCCTCGAACCTTTCTCCCTCGATGTCGACCACTTATATCTGTAATGTATAGGACTTGCCGAAAAAGGGTTGAAGGCGCTATGATATTTCACGAAAGCATCGATTTTTAATAGAGAATGCCCTAAATGAGGATACAAAGGGGTCCAATTTCTATGTAACATATTTTTTTCTCCAATAATTTTTTTTATTTTCATTATTTTTTATTAAATTATAATTTTATTCTAAAAGTTTTAAAGTATTTTTTATATTATTAAATTTAATCAAATATGATTATATCCGCCGCATCGCGCGGATTCCTACACTAGTGAAACAAGAAGTAACCCTCGCAACCAAGCTATGAATCAGAAAAGTAAAATAAATAAATAAATAAATAAATAAATGAGAAATAGAGTAATAAGATTGAGAAAATTCACTAAATCTATATGCTGAAGATGTTATAGCTGAGTTATTTTACATTTAATGCTTATTTTAGTTATATTTTTCCTCCAAAAATTAAAAACTTATTTGAGTCTTATTGTCAATTAATAACAAAATGGATCACTCACTTCAAAATAAAAAGTTTCTTACCTTCCTCTTTTTTTGTTTATGTAAATCTTTTTTTTAATAGAGAGATTTGGGAGCTTATAAGAACAAAAGCAGTAGAACTTGAGTATGATTAAGAAGATCTAGCAAACTTTTGTGAGTAACATTAAAACTAAATTTACGGATAAATGCTAGAAAGTTTAAAAAATTATAGATGAATAAGTTTTTTCCAAATTATATTTTTCTACAACAAAATCAAAGACTTTAAACTTTAATTTAGAGCTTCTTCTTTTGAATCTCAAAATCAAGTTCCATGATCTTCACACTATAAAAGAAACCTAATATTTTTGTTCGAGGCAACTACAAACTACAATAAAGAGTGGCCCTAGATAAAGGCTATTGTACTACACATTTTGAACTGAGGATCACATCTATTTTGAAGCCTTGAATTTTTTTTTTTATTTATATACACATGCAGAATTTTCAACACCTGACCTTCTAAATAGTGTATCGCATGTAACAAAGCATATTAATAACCAGTGGTTGTTGAAGCATTTGAAAATGTTTCCGCACTCACATTTGATGGTAACATAGAAAAGACAAATGCTCATCAAAGTAACACTCCAAACTCACATATTCTAGAAAATAAATCAAATCATCTACCAAAAAGGAGAACAGGATCTAATAAAACCATGGTTTATTCAATACTTTTGTCCTCAAAATCTTATAGATAAAGATACTCCACTAACCTTTTTTTTTTTTTTTTTTCCTCCCCACCAAAAGTTCAAAAAAATTAGGCATGGTAGCCAATAATAAGATCAAGCACTTTAATTGGATTTGATGAGATACTTGGTGCCTCAATGGGGAGTGAAGAGGCATTTGTGTTACTTAGCAAAACTTATTGTCCACACATATTTTTATCATGCTCTTTGAGCTATAATTAAGAGCATAAAGTGCTTTTCTACTTTTATTTTTACAAAAAATGGGAATTGATTTGAGCATAAGGTAGAAGCTTAAGCTTATAAAATAAGAGGAAAAAATTAGTACATTCAATTTAAAGCATCCACTTTGCATAAAAACAGGTATACAAATAATATAACTTTTTTTTTTTTTTGAGAGAGATAGGTAGCACGCTACCTGCTTCTGCTTCGTTTATTTCATTTAGAAATAAACTTAGCTAAAAATATGAATCAACTAAGATTCAAACTTGGGTCTCGGGTACCAACCACCAAGTCCTTTGCCACTTGCTCTATGGACGGTCAGTACAAATAATATAACATTATTTAATATAAAATTATAAAACTATTCTTGATTAAACATTTTACATTCTTACATGACTCACTAAGATTAGCTACTACTGCTTTAAAAACAAACAACAAACGACTTTTAAGTCCTGTTTAGAAACAAAAAAAAATCTGAGAGCGGGAAACTTATGAATTTCATAAATTCGACTTTGCCCTTGTTCTACCAAAAGTCAAAAGACCAATCTTCATATAATTTGTGAGTAAGAATTCCGATGATTTCGCCACTTCGGTCCAAAAATAAATGCCGACCTCTACGACCTTTTTGGAAGTTGCAAGTTGGACCTCTGATATCCAAAACAAATAAATAAATAAACAGATTCTTATTCGAGTATAGTAAGAAATAAGAAATATGATGCTTTTAAAATCACCAAGCGCTTAGTACTTGTAAATTTTCTATCGTTCAATCTATCCCATTGGCCATTTTCATCCGTTAGATCATACTATTCAATCAACCACCCACCCAACCCTAGGGGACCACTATCATCCTAACTACAAATCCCTTCATCCAAAGGCCGAAAATCTATAAGCACCAATGACTTAGTGCTACTAAAAGTATAAGAGTCTAATTCTATATATATGTTGGAATGCTTCTAATAGCACCAATGATTTAGTGCTATTAGTGCTATTAAAAAGTAAGACCAATGATTTAGTGCTATTAAAAGTATAGGAGTCTAATTCAATATATATGTTGGAATGCTTCTAATAGCACTAAATCATTGGTGTTACTAGGTTTTCGGCTTTTGGATAAAGAGATGTGCGGTTAGAATGATAATAGTCTCCTAGGGTTGATTGGGTAGTTAGTTGTATAGTATGACCTAACAAATAAAAAATAGTCAAAAGGGTAAATCTAAAGTTGGAAAACTTGGTAGCACTAAGTGCTTGGTGCTATTAGAAGCATCCCAATCGTACTATATATATATATATATATATATTTAATAGCACTAAGTTATTGATACTATTAGATTTTCAGCCCGTAAATAAAAGAATGTACAGTTAAGATGGTAGTGGTCTCTAGAGTTGAGTGGATGATTGGTTGAATAATATGATCTAAGGGATGAAAATGATCAAATATATAGATCTAATGGCAGAAAACTTGATAACAGTAACTACTTAATACTATTAATAATAAAATAGCCGAACATTATATATATNTCATCCAACGGCCAAAAACTCAATAGTACCAACGGCTTGGTACTATTGATAGTATAGTAGCATAATTCTCTATATATATATATATGTATTATTGTATGCCCCATCAACATTAAAAACAGAAAACCCAAATCCTTATTATTAGCTCTCCCCAATAAAAAAATTTTTTCTTTTTCTCTTGACACCAAACTTCCTCGTTCTTCCGCATTTACGAGGCTTTGGAACTTTCCCATTAGATAAAAGTAATGGCAAAAAAAAAAAAAAATTTAACAACCCCCTCCACCAATAATAAATATAATAAATAATAATAATTATAAACAGTAACAATAAGTTGGGGAATCCCTGCACAAGAAAAGAGCCAAGAGAAACAACAAGAGGGAACCTTCCATTAGCTTAAACATAAGGTTAAATGTTGCTTTCCCTTAAGATAAGCCACTCCATTGCTTTGTCTCCTAGAAAAGCTACTTTATAATCATGACCCTCATTGCTTAATTATTATTGCTATTATTTTTTTAGAGTGAGATGATGCATGCTTTTGTTCCACTCCAACTTATTAATTGCATAATTTGGTGTTAGAGTTGTTTAGTTTTCGTTGCATTTGGAACGGGATATCGAGGAATCAGCTTTTAATAGGAATAGATCAGATTCATTGAGTCTGATCAAACTCGGTCAGGAATAGAGAAAATAGTTGACAGATTCAGTAAATCTATTTTATTGCATTTAAATTAACGCAGTTTTACAAAGCAACAAAGGAGGAATGGTTCAAGCAGTAGTTTTTCGTATTCCAAAGTATAATAAATTTTATCAGAGTGAAAAAAAAAAAAGTAGATAATCCTCCTTGGAGAAAGGAATAACCAATTCTCTTTTGTGAAGCTAACTTCTTTTTGAACTTTGATTTAGTATGATGTGAATGCCAAATATAAAAAGTCTAGTAAATAAAAACAAATTTGAATTTTAAAAAGGTACCATAGTTCGATCATACGATCACATAGTTTTAGACCCCGAAAGTAAAAAATAAACATAGGTCTCAAATTCAACTCATGCGGTCATGCCGTTATGAAAATGGTAAAATGTATCATGTCTAGTCAAAAAAAACCACAAAATAATAATAATAAATAATAAATATATGCATTGTCCTCTGGGTACTGGGTAGTGCCTGTCACATATTTGCCCATTTTATCAACTTATTTGGTTAGGACAAAAGAAAATTTTGCACAATCTTTAGTTGACAATTGGTAAATAGAATCATATTACTTAATAATAATAGTTAGTCAAAAAGTAAAATATTTTTTATCCCTCTTTTATGTAGGGGTGTATTCCTATAAAAGTATCAAGTTGCAACTATATTTATGTAAAATTTAAGTAATCAAATTTATTTTTCTAAAAGTTCTAATATATTTATATTTATCCTTAATTGGCTTTAATAAAAAAAAAAAAATGACTATTGAAATTTTTTGCGAGGGAGTATATTTGCATATTCCTAGCCGTTAGTTTTGTTTCGAAAGGACGAATTTGCAATGACATTCTTATCATTTCACTTGCTAACGATTAAAAAATTGACAACAGACTAACAACAACAAACCAGAGACATAAATATAAATATGTTAGAATTTTCAGAGGTACAAATATAATCATCCAAATTTTCTAGAGATATGACTATTTAATATTTTTATAGCGGCACATATAAAATTAACCAAAGAAGCATATAATAATAGAGCTTAAATAATAAAAAAAATATGCTACATGTATACCTATGTATCCGTGTAAATTTTACCGTTCACAAAACACTTTTGAATTTTTAGTATTTTTAAGAAAAAAATTGATAAGACTAGTAAAAAAAATAATAGCTCTTAGATAAGTGGGATATAAATTATACAATCTTGCCCATAAAATGTACAGATAACATCGCTCTAAATAAAGAGAGGTAGGCAACGCCAAGAAATTTTTCTCATTAAAATAAGAGAAAACTTCAAAAACCCCTCTCTATGGTTTCATATTTTTTTATTTTAATACTCTATGGTTTAAAGTGTATTAAGTTAGCACCATGTGGTTTCGTACTTTCTCACTTTAGTACCCTGTGGTTTAAAATGTACCAAGTTAATACCATGTGGTTTTATTTTTGTATCAAGTTAATACCTTATAATTTTTTAAACAACAGGATACTAAAATGAGAAAGTGCGAAACCACATGGTACTAACTTGATACACTTTAAACCACAAGGTACTAAAGTGAAAAAGTGCAAAACCACAAGGTACTAACTTGATACATTTTAAACCACAGGATACTAAAGTGAGAAAAAGTGAAACGACAAGAGAGGTATTTGAAGTTTTCCCTTAAAATAAAGAATAAGTAGTCAATAGGGGAAAAAAAAATCAAAAGGTGGTGGGTTAATTAAGACCTTATTGCAGCCGCAGTTTAGAATTACTATACCAGAGAAAACAAAATTTAGCCGTAATATCCATCACAAAAATTCCACAGAATAAGCCTTTTTACCCATCTTATAGTCTTATATATATTCCATCATAGCGCTCCAACCTAGTAGTTGAAATATTAAAAGCTAATAAATCATTTTCCTCATGGCTAAGTAAATCATTTTTCTCATGGCTAATATTTCATTTTCCTCATGGCTAAGTAAATCATTTTTCTCATGGCTAATATTTCATTTTTCTCATTGCCAAAATTTTCCCTTAGCACCGACCATCCATAGCGCAAGTGGCAAAAAGGCTTGCTGGTTGATATCTGAGATCCCAATTCGAATCCTAGTTGATTCACATTTCTAGCTAAGTTTATTTCTAAAGAAAATAAACGAAGCGGATAGCATGCTACCTATTTCTCTTAAAAAAAAAAAAAAAAAAAAAAAAAAAAAATAGAAAAAAGAAAAAAAAAATCTCTTGGCAGATTAGTGACATCTTTCTTTCTTTTTCTTTCTTTCACACACACTAGACAAGACTCCTATTCCATGTGAATCGAATTCTTAGGTTAAAAAAGGTCTGCGTAAACTTATACTGTTTTGGTTAACTCAGCAAATTAAATTAAAATTTTGTTTAATTTTTTATTGAGATTATTTCTAATCTTATCCAAATTTAGCTACATAAAATTTGTTCTACGAATATTAGTACGGTGGATGAGAGAGAATCTTGGAGTGCACTTTTATTAGGCGCTAGGGTTTCTGCGAGAATCATTTGTGGTTTTCACCTTGATTATAATAAAAGTATCCGCTCTGTTTTCTTTGTCTTTTTTTTTTTCTTTTTTTTTTCTATGGACATAGACTAGTAGTAAATTATTTATGTGCTTTATTTTTTTTTTCCCCATGCCTTTATCGGTTCTCTTTTAGTATATTTGACTCCAACGAATTAGATTTTCTCCGCTTTTGTGGTAACAGATTCTACAAGACCCATCATATGGGGACTATTAAGCCCACAGGCATATACTAATTCACCCGAGATGAGGATGATTCGCGCATTTTACAAACTGTTTAACTGGCTGAGATCAATTTATCACTATCTAAGTTCATTCTCGACTTGAGCACACTTTATGGTCTGATTTGAATGTCGAAATAAGATATCTAATAATAATTTATACAGAATATATATATACATATAGTCTGGAATACTATCAATAGCACCAAACTACTTGTACTATTAGATTTTCGATCCTTGGATAAAAAAAATGTACGATTATGATAATGTGGGCCTCCCAGGGTTGAGCGAGTTAGTGATTTAATACTATAAGCTAACGAGTAAAAATAGTCAAAGGGTTAAATCTAACGGTGAAAAACTTTGATAATGCCAAACGCTTGGCGCTATCGATAGTATCCCAGCCAGACTCTATATATATATATATAGAGAGAGAGAGAGAGATTAAAAGTTAAGAATTTGATTTTTGATCCTCACAAGATTTTGGTATTGACAAGAAGGCCGAAAATGGTATCCCTTCTAGACATATGATTACACTCCTCATCTATGGAATAGTATATACTTATTAAGCAAATCAAACGAATATACAAAATAAGATGCTTACATCCAAGGGCTACAAGTTCTGACCCATGCCTAATTTTGGGCTGGATTAGAGGTAGCACATCCCCAACTCAGCCCGGTAAAATATTGCAAATATGAGCCCAAGCCCGGTCCAAAAAGCAACCAGGTTTGGGTCAAGCCCTTCATGGTTAATAAATTCTCAGGCCGAGCTGAGACAGTTAAATCAAAGAATTAATATTCAAGAAACCTCACACTTCAAAAATTAGAGAAAAAACTTCAAATACCACCCATGTAGTTTCACACTTTTCTATTTTAGTACCCTATAATCTAAAGTGTATCAATTTAATACCCCGTGATTTCACTTTTCACTTTTTATTATTTTCTTTACTAATTTTTTTTTTCCTTAAATCATTGACAAAATTAAAACTAAAAGATACTAAAGTAAATATTCGATAAACCTAGATGGAGTATCTTAAGTTTTTATATATAATTTAACGAAATGTTAACGGAGAAACTAACAAAAAGATAAAAATGAAACTACAGGTTACTAAATTAATTCACTTTAAATCATAGGGTATTAAAGTGAGAAAGTGCGAAACTACAGGAGTGGTATTTGAAATTTCACCCAAAATTAAAACTCTATCTGCTTCTGCTGTAACATGAAGTAATTACGAGATTTTAGTATAGAAATTTCAGTGCTTTTTTAAATAGCTCTATCTAAATAATAATTTGAAAAAGAGCTCCAACTTGGCTGAGTAAACCGTAGATTTACTAATGCCTATGCACTCCCAGTTCCAGTAAAAATGTGTGGATAATAAAGCGGGAGTGAAGAAATTAACAGCGCATTAGTTCACATCTTTGAGGTAATGCCAAAATTTAGTTATAAGAAATACAGCAATTAGTTACCTGTTCAAAAGCCAGGAAATAAGCTCACAGTAAAAGGGCCTTGGAGTAAACATGCGAGTCTACTGCAACGCTTGCGTCATGATCGAGCGATGAGAAAGCTGCTGCTCGTAGAGAGACCTAAAAATTTTATATTTCGCATGGTGGTATTTTTTCACTTTAGGGTCCTTGGATGGGTGGACAATCTGCCAACATTATCATCAAGCATTAAATTTTCAAAAACATGTTACGAAGTTTTTTAGATGAACTAATAGAATTAATAGAAAAGGAAGAATGATTTTAATATGATTACATACCTGCCCTGCTGCATTCAGTGCTTTCATGGCGTCTTGAAGGCCTGAATACTTCTTCGCAGCAACAGCACCCAAAATTGCAGCGCCTAAGAGCACAGATTCGTTTTCTCTTGGTAGAATGATTGGACATCCTGCATATCACATGTCAAGTTATTCTTTTCATTGAGAGAGAGAGAGAGAGAGAGAGAGAGGAGAGAGAGAGAGACTTGCCAACAATATCTGCATGTTCTTGAATATAAAGCGAGTTCTTCGCAAGCCCACCACATGCAAGAAGTGTATCAATCTGAAGGGGAAGCAGATTAGATCTTTTCAATTCATAAGTTGCAGAACTACCACCACAAATTTATTGTTCACTTACATATAGTATATGCTTATCTCTGTATAATATCAGCTTATGGCTTACAGTTTATTTGCACCTTAAGATAGGCTAATAAATTTATATGTGGTTGAAGAAAAATACGAACTTTCACTCCACAACAACCCCTCTTCTGTTGATGCCTTTAGGGTGGAGAGAAAGATTTCATCTCTTCACCTCTAGTGAGAGGGTTTTTAGGAAACTTCTTTAGGTCGATATTTGCATTACTATTCTTCAAAGATGGGCCAATTACAATCTAGTCCCTGAGATTGATCCTCATTTCGATTTCATTCTCATAGTTTCACGAAATTGCAATTGCTGTCAAATCTCAGGGACTAAATTGTTAAACAAGAAACTTTCTGAACTAATTATAATTAAAATTAGATCAAAGCTCAGGGATTAATCCATACAATTGAGGCTCAAGGAGAAAATTGGAATATGGGTCAAACCTGGCAATGAATTTGTTAACTCTCTTTTTTTCCTTTAAAACAAATTGTAATTAGCCCTTCAAACATTATAATGAAATGAAAAATGAAAGTGTGCAAAAAACATCAGAAAATGATATAACCAGTAGCAACAGAAGAGTACCTTGTGCCCAAGAGAATTGCAGTGCTCTACAATGTGACGAGTGCCATATGCAATGCCCTGAATTGTTGCAAGGTATAGAAGTGCTAGGTGCTTCTCACTTGTATCAAGTGTCAAACCGCAGATCATTCCTTTGGATTTTGGATCAGCAATTGGTGACCTGGCCATAGCGTTTAAAATAAAAACAAATGGTATACTAGATGAATAGATAAGAATCAATTCGGACTGTGAGAGGGGTAGATCAGCGCGTTAAGTCGGTTTAAGTTAATTCTTTTGCCACTATCAAGTCGAAGTGGACCTACTTTAATCTGATCCAACTAGCCAATCATTCATATTTTTTTATTTACCCAAAGCTCTGCCTTTACCCATTTATAAAGAAAATGGAATCTTAGCATCCGATCTTTATCTTACATAGTTAATTTGCAGCCTTTTAAAAAGGGAAAAAACTAACTAACCATATCGTTACTAGTAAAATGAGATGAGAAATGCAACATTTGACGGATAGCAAAGACCTTTCTGACAAAATGCAGCCGAATTCTAGTAACCCAAATTTACAGACCACAGAATTTAGGTACTGCATTAGAATTTTTGTACCTGTTTCCATGAAAATCAGGGAGAACATGCATATCTTCAGTCAAGGCAGAAAGAAAAGGGGCATTTTGTTCATGCGACATTGACACCAATATTTTGTTCAACAACTCATATATGGATATACCTGAAATTTTCAGAGATTAATTCACAAGATGGACTGAAGCAATAGCTATCCTTTAATGAATCAATTTGAAAATGTTCATGACTGTACAGTATTACACCTTATTCAAACACAAGACTTACTTTGAGAAGCAGCACGGTTGGCAAGAAGAGGAGCAGCTACATGATTCTCAACTATGTATTCCACAAGAGCACCAGTTGCACTTTGGCCACCTTCTGTGAGCCAGTACTCAGGTACCATTGCTGAATTATATTTTAACAATAAGTAGTCTTTCTTAGCCAGAGCCGCAGAAAGAAGAACATATGTTAACAAGAAAACCACATGTTGAATTAAATATTCTAGATTTAAATTTCAGCAAATACAACTAATATTTAATTTTAGGGAAAACTTCAAATACCCCCCTTGTGGTTTCACTCTTTCTCACTTTAGTACCCTGTGGTTTAAAGTGTATCAAGTTAGTACCCTGTGGTTTCGCACTTTCTCACTTTAGTATCATGTGGTTTAAAGTGTATCAAGTTAGTACCATGTGGTTTCACAATTTCTCACTTTAGTACCCTGTGGTTTAATATTTCATTAAGAGAAAAATAAAACCACAGGGTACTAACTTAATACAAAAATAAAACCATAGGGTACTAACTTGATACAAAAATAAAATCACAGAGTACTAACTTGATACACTTTAAACCACAGGGTACTAAAGTGAGAAAGTGCGAAACCACAGGGTACTAATTTGATACACTTTAAACCACAGGGTACTAAAATGAAAAAATGTGAAACCACAAGGGGGGTTTTTGAAGTTTTCCCTTAATTTTATCTTTTCATAAAGATCATATCGAGCATAAATGGTGGTTCATTCAGAGCCCAAAGCTGTACCAGACCAGAACGGTCCCCAAACACCAGGGATAAACAACTTGTCCTTTGAGATAGCCATGTGACAAGTAGATGTTCCGCAAACTAAGACCATTCGATGGCATATTGCATCCTCATCGGCCACTGAGACAGAACGAGTTTTTTTAATAAGAAAATATACTGCTACAAAACAATCAGAAATAATAAGTTTATTATTGGCCAATTTATATTATTGGTTAATAAACCGACCATCAGCTTTAGACTCTGATTCAGAAACACTTTGCATGACTCCAATACCACCAGCGTGAGCATCTATAAGTGAAGTCCCAACAGGAGTCCCAGGAAAAAGACCAAGTTCCTGAAATTAGTAATGTCAAAAGCGAGAAGTCGAGCACTAATGCAAAAGATATAATATAATATATAGAAGCCATACACAGCTAGCCAATATATAGGTAGGTGAAGTATACAGTTTTCCAACATCACTTGCCTGTGCTGCAGCATGTGTCAAACCAGAACCCAAAGGATGACCGGGAAAAGCAACACTTCGTCCTGTTTGAATTACATGACAAGTCATCAGCGCATAGATATCAAACCAAAAAAGGAAATTTTAAGAGACAAGGAGAACAATCTCGCCTTTCAGATATTCTATATTTATGATGAAATGATAAAGACCTATCCCAAATAAAAGCTACTTCCCATGATATGATTTCTGATAATCATTCTTTTGATCAGCAAAGAGCTTTAGTAGATTTCTCGTTGAAGTATGAACATAGAGAAATTCAAAGGGGTTGACCAGTGAAGAGAACCTATGATATGCTCATAAATTTATCTTACACTGCTCAACCATAAACATAACAGCGAAGAGAGCAGAAACTGATCCTTCTCCCAAAAACTACTTATTCTCAAAAGTTAAAGCGCCAGTAAGCAATATACCAATTTTTGCATGATTTCCTTCCACAAGGTCTTCCAGGCCTATTTCTTCCCAAAAAACATCATCCCATCCACACGCTTCCATATCACGAGAATCTGTCTCTCTAGCTAGTTCCATATGCGCATGCCCAAGGTAAGTCCATTTGCAAACAGTTGTACATAAGCTCCGTGTATCATCTCCTGTTGCTCTAGACAAGTTCACAGAGAACATTACAACCAACAGGACCACAATAAAAAAATGAAAAAGAAACAAAAATAGCGGTTGAATTTTCGGTAAATTAAACAAGCAAAAATCAGGTGGAAAGCTACCAATAGAACACCTGTATGCTAACCAGTCACTTAAATCCATCCACCTGAACACCATTGACCAAGACTCGCGCAGGTTCTCTTTTACCCATAGGAGCTGAACATGTTTAAAATAGTATGCTGTCAAATGGAAAGTTTAAGCTGTCATGCTGTGAACATTACACAACATGCAAAAGAAAATACGCCTTGGAAATCTTATCTACGAATTTATTCAGGGATTCATATTGTACAATGTGTGTGTATAAACATCAATACCAGGCAATTTTCATATCTATCAGCATAGCCTACAAAATTTTTCACAGTTCAGATGGCTGGTAAACAAAAGATCTGACAAAACAACTGTTTGCTTTTGCAATACTTCCGCAACATTCCTTGTGTAGATTTCACAAAGATAAATGGTACATTGGTGACAGATTATATCAACCATAGCAAATCTAACACTTAGCAGCTACAGAGTAAGGTAATTAAGTTCCTGAGCTACGATAATATCAACAACAAACAACAAGACCTTGATGGCTCAAAAAGGCGGGTGGTTCCCAGTATTGCACTTACAACAAATGATATGAAAACAGCAAGAAACATCGAGATGTAAATACTATCTTATTCTTTGTTTTTCTGTAGATACTCTCTACGAATACATCTGATACCTTAGGCGCTTGCATTTCAGGGGAAACACCCCCGCCACAATACTGCAGTACTGGTGAATTACGAGAGTTGATGCGCTCAGCCTGCTCAACAGCCCTGTGGTCCATCCACACAATAATGTTTCTTCTCGCATCACTGCTCCATGAAACTGAGACTGGAGATCCATCTGAATCGACTGCAACTGCAAACAATACAATAATTTCTTTAAAAAATTTACACTCTTGACATGTCATTTAGACACTGGAAAATTACTTTAACTGCCTATTTCACCGAGCCTGTGAAATAGCCTTTTCTACTTAAGAAGCAGAAGCTGAAAACTTGGCAATCAAAATGTCCAGAGGCTCTGGGTGAGGCTAGAAGCCAAAATAAGCTGTTCAGACCCAATTGAAGCAGCTCTGTTTTGAGGTTTCTGCTTGTAGCTGCAGCTTGGAAGCTTCTTGTGGGGTTTTAGTGAAGAAGCTGTTAATGATTCCTTGAATAACTCTCCTCAAACCGCACTTCGTTAAAACCTCCAGCCAGATTCAAACAGAACCTAAGTTTTCTATTTCAGGAAGCTGAAAAGAACAATTTTACAAACCAAGGGAGCAAGTAGCTGCAAATCCAAGACCGACTACTTCCTGAGCAGCAACATTTGCCAAGGAGCACGCAGCTTTCACAGCTGCACAAATCGCATGCCAGATATCTGTTGACGATTGCTGGTTACAATAACCACAAGTTAGGAAGCAGGTTAACATACTTTAGTGTATACAAGTTATATGAAATAAGCATTGATAAACCATGATTATGCAACCTCAATGCAATCTTTCTCCTTCCATATCTGTATGGGGCTGCTTGCCGAGCCTAACAGCCTACCTTTCTCGTCGAAGAGCCCTGCACCAATTACTCTTATTATATCAATCAAGGGTAGTGAATAAATGCTTTATATTCAGACTCATATAGATAATCCTAAGATCTCACATCATACAGATAGAATATCATATCACGCTTTGAGGCAACCTAAAATAACTCCAATTGATCCCAAAACACAATAAATTCCACTTCAATTATATCAGAAATCTCACGGACTCATAAGAACACTGAACAACTACTCGTGAACTAAGATTAACACATCTTAAACACCGTATTACACTTCACGGCGACCTTAAAATAGCCCAATTGTTCACGAAACACAGTGAGCTCCAATCCAAAGAAACTCATCCCAAAATCCACACCAATCATTTGATCAACTATATCGCCAACAAGAACGGATTCATCGAACTACATAAAAAATCTCACGAGCTCACTAGAACAGTAAACAGCTCCACGTAAACTAAGATCAATCACACGCAAGCGAGTCGAGGCGATGGATTCGAGCTACAAATGGAATCATCTAACGCTAGGGGAGATCAAGGGGAGGGAGAAGTGGGGGGGGAGGAGAACGAGCCTGCGCGGGCGCTCCCGGTGCCGACGTCGACGCCGAGGAAGACGACGCGGGCGACGGCGGCGGTGGCGGAGGATGCGGCGGCGGCGGCGGAGGCCATCTCCACGGCGGCGGAGGGGGAGCGGAGGCGGTGGAGGAGGGGCGTCGTATCGGATGAGGAGGAAGAGGACGACGACCACGCTCTCGCCCTCGACAACATCTCGTCCCCCCCACGTCTCTCTCAGTCTTTCTAAATTGTGGGTTAGAGATGCGGGATTAGATTAATGGTGGTGGCCCATTGGTCGGAGCTCTTGGATTAGAGAAAAGGATTGGGCGTTAATGAGTGTTTATATGTTGATTTCCCAGGCTCGCACAGCGTGGAGTGGCTGACATGTGGACCCCACGTAAAAAGGTTTGGCCCGTGTGGGTCCCATATCACGGTTTAGTTTTGTCTTAAGCCTGTTTGTTTTATCCAAATTGAAGTTGACATGTAAATAGATTTTTGATGCATTAAAATTTAAGTGAAATTAAAAGTTTTTTTTTTTTTAGTTCTACTATCTATTTAGTGAAAAATAAATAGCATATGAAGTTCTCAATCGTTAATATTTTATTATATATTTTTTTTAATTGATTTCAGTTTTAGATTCGTCGAAGTTATTTTTTTTAGAGTTAGAGTTTCAATTTAAGATGAAATTATAGTAAATCAAATAATAAAAATATGCATTTATAATTGGAAATTATTCCACTCATCTCAGCCTTTCGTGAAATTAACACACTATTAAGGAATTATGCCTAGTAAACAAAAATGTGTTATGATATTTATAGCAAATTTGTTTTGGAGAAATAAATCAAATTTATGATATTAATTTTTTTTATTTGAAAGTAACGAATGACAGTTATTATTTAATGAAGCAAAATTAGGGGTGTCAACAAGGTGAAGACAAATGGCAGTTATTTTTTCTGTTTCAAATATATTTCTTGTATATATTTTTATTATTGAAAAATACATTCACTGTTAGTGTTTATTAAGTTCTCTCAAGTTAAATCTGAATTAAACTTTTACCTATAATGAAAATATTTATTTTATCCCTAACTGAATGTCAAATAATGTCAAATAAGAAAAGTTGATAGAGATTGAAAGTATATTTGAAGGGGCAAACGGATAAAATATTTTTTTCCGCTAACTTAAGAATAAATAAAAAAATTGATAATAATAGACGAGTATATTTAAAAGTGTAAAATAATACTTTTACAGAAATAATGATTGTTTCTAATCGTTCACTAACAAAATTAAACTCCAGAAAAATACCTCTATAATTTTTTATGACTTGTAATAATTCTACAACTTAGGCCCATTTGTTAATAACAAAAAATATTTTGAGAGAAATATGATATGCTAAACTGAACTGAAATATAAAACAACTGGACGTTAATAAATTTATGATTTTTGGATATTATTTGGGAATTGAGCTAGAATCCTTTTAGAAGCACTAATATCTCGGTGCTTCTAAGTTTCTATCTCTTAGATTTACTCCTTAATTACTAATACCCTTTAGATCAAACACTATTCTACCTACCACTATCATCTTAACCCTATATCTCTCAATCTAATTCTTTAAGGTATCGTTTGGTTCGGGGATAAGAAAAAAGTGGCTATTCTAGGGATAGGTATAAATTGAGGTATAAGCGAGGATTAGATCAATTTTACGTTTGGATGAAAATTGGATTATTCCTGGAATAAAAAAAATAGCGTTTGGTTAGGTAAGATGGAATAAAAAAGATAATGGGTTTTGTAAATAAAAAATAATAATATTATCCACTTATTATATTTGAATTTGAATTTTTAAATTTTTAAATTTATATTTCTAAATTTAAATTTTTAACTTTGAAATTTAAAATCTCAAATTTTAAATTCAAAATTTTAAATTTTAAATTTCAAACTTTAAATTTAAGATCATATTTAAATTTAAAAAAAATATCAAATATCAAAATTTAAATTTCAAAAATTTAAAATATCAAAATTTAAATTTAAAATTTAAAATTTATAATTTAAATTTTAAACTTTAATTTTGAGATTATAAATTATAAATTTTAAAAATTTAAATTTTTAATTTTTAAAATTTTAAAATAAGAATAGTGGTGGGAACAATTAATAAAAATAATTTATTATAATAAATTTATAAATTTTTTAAAAATTCTACTTAAATTTAAATTTAATAAAAAGAATTTATTATAATATTTAAATATAATTTATTATAAATTTTATTATAATATTTAAATATAAATAATATGTATTAATATAGTACAATTAATAATTTTATAATAAAAATAATGTATTATAATATATAACATATTATATTTATATAATTTAGTTTAATTCAATTTATAAGTTTAATTAAGTTTGAAATTAAGCATTGGAATAGCACTATTCCACCAAAATGGTGGAATAGCAAATCCCTTGCTATTCCGGGATAACCGAGAATAGCAAGGTTTGACCGGGATAAAATATCCCGGCCAAATTTCACCCCGTTTGGCGGAATAGCGGGGATAACTTTCGTTATCCCCGCTTATCCCGCGATCCAAACGGGGCCTAAAAATTTAAAAGCACCATCCCTTAGTACTTTTGAGAGTATTCTAACGCAACTCTTAGTCACCGTTTGGTTGGGGGTTAAGGGGTGGAATAACCCCTTAACCCCCAATTTATACCCAAACACCACTCTTAAGGGGTGGGGTTTACTACCCCACCCAAAACCGGGTTAGTGGGGTTTACTAACCCCACTCCACCTCCCAACTTTAACCCCGCACGTATCCCGAGCCCTCACCTTTTTCTTCTTTATCAATCATTAACCCCATCCCCCCTCCCAACTTTAACCCCGCACGCATCCCGAGCCCTCACCTTTTTTTTCTTTATCAATCATTATCTTCTTATTCCACCTACTCCAACCAAATACTTTTTTTCACTATCCTAGACTAACTCCAATTTCCAACTAAACATAAAAAAATTTTAACACCATTTTAATCATGAACTTAACACTATTTTTGAAATAACTACTTTTTCTTAACCCCGAAACAAACGGTGGCTTAAATTATTTGGCAACAAAAAGTTAGAAAAGTAGGTAATGGTTAGGAAGAAGTGGGTGAAATGAACTTTTTGACAAAGTTTCCGCCAACGGTGCTATAAATACTCCCGTGCACTTTGGAAACGCCACTGTAGGCGTTCTACCAAACACCAAAGACCCATTTCGCTCCGGAGCGCGCAACGCCTCACCCCGCTCATAAACCCCGCCGCGGCGATGCCTCCCCTCTCCTCCTCCGCCCCCTCCGCCGCCTCCCTCCGCCACGCTCTCGCTCTCTCTCCTCCGCCTCCGACGCCGCCGCGGCCACCTCCGGCGACTCCGCCTCCGGCCCCGACCTCGACATGGACCTCGCCGCCCCCACCTTCACCATCTGGGGATCCAACACTGGCGTCGGCAAAACCCTAGTCTCCGCCGGCCTCGTCGCCGCCGCCGCCCTCGCCCCCTCCCCCTCCTCCTTCCTCTACCTCAAGCCCCTCCAAACCGGCTTCCCCTCCGACTCCGACTCCCGCTTCGTCTTCCGCACCGTCTCCTCCCTCTTCCGCCGCCGCCTCTCCGGCGACCCCGCCGCCGCCTCCCTCCTCGCCTCCCACCACCTCCTCCGCGCCTCCCCCGCCGCCGCCGCCGCCGCCGAGCCCCCGTCCTCCTACGAGGCGGCGCGGATCGGGACTGGGGAACGCGACGACGGGGAGCTCAATAAGCTCGTGTGCAAGACCCTGTACGCGTGGAACGAGGCGATATCGCCGCACCTCGCGGTGGAGAGAGAGGGGATGGCGGTGGGGGACGCCGCGCTGAGGGCGGCGGTGGGTAGTTGTTTGGGGTCGTTCGTAAGAGGTTTGGGCGATGAGTGGAAGGGGACGAGGGTTTGGAGAGTGATCGAAACCGCGGGGGGCGTCGCGAGCCCGGGGCCTTCTGGTACTCTTCAGTGCGATTTGTATAGGTATGTGTATATATCCACTCAAAAGCGCGGACTTGTTTGATCATTTGTTATTTCAAATTATGTATTGGAGACCCTTCAACTATAGGCCATTTTGAATTATATCCTCCACGTAAATTGTCTTTTTAATTGGCACCCTCTCAATTTTGAATTGTTTTGATTTTGGCTCATTTTTTCCAAATTAAGTTGAAAATTCGTCTATTGTACCTGTGACTGTTGATAGTTATTGGATGGTCATAGTAGCTGTATAGTAATTTGAGTTAGTTGTGAAGTACTGAAGATTTTAACTTGTTTAATAATTGGATTTTTGTTCATTCTCTTGCAGCCTGGGACTAAGTTCTATCAATTGATTGCAAAACCTATTAATTAATAGGATGTGGTTACAGAGTTTGCTTTCATGTATTTGCTAACATATTTTAGCATTTGTTGCTCATTGTCCTGTAGCGATTCGAAGATGGTTTTCCTTAATTATGTCTAATGATTTTTAGAAAACCAGGCCTTTCAGGTTACCTGGCATACTTGTTGGAGATGGCCGTTTGGGTGGCATATCCTCAACTATCTCAGCATATGAGAGTTTAACTATGCGAGGATATGATGTTACAGCTGTTATATTCGAGGACAATGGCTTGTCAAATGAAGTGCCGTTACTTTCTTACTTAAGAAACAGGTTATTAGCATGCTTTGCGTCAGGCATTTTGTTCATCTTGATCTTCTTAAGCTATTATGAATAGTAATTGAATTTTTTTTTTTGCCTGAATTTATTAGATTATGAGTTACATTTACTAGTAGTTGATGTTTTTATAAATTATTGATCCGCCTTTTGTTTTAATTTTTCAGCTCTGCCTGTTGTTAACACCTGCTAGTTATCTATATAGATTGGCCCAAATTTTCTCTTAGAACTGCAATATGCAGGCCTTACAACTTGTAATTGTTTACACAATATTTCTTTCAAAATGAAGACTGTATTCTGATTTTCTTTTCCCTCATTATTGCTGCAAAATTGCCTTTCCATCATCTAGCACAAACTTGACGTACTAAAGTAGCTGTTTGCTTCTGGACATGGTCAAGATAGAGCTATCAAATTGCCTTATGAGAGTAGGCTCACAGTTGTTTTTGCATCTCAATAATAGTGCTATTTTCAGCACCAGTGTGTCTCGTTTCATTAGAATGAATACTTTTCTCTTACCATTCTATATAGTTGAACTGATTTATTTGATCATTCTCTATCTAGACTGATTTGTAATGGTTATTCTATAGCAAGTGGCAGTGAGCTGCGAAGCTGATCATAGCTGTTTTCATTTTTCACCCAATTTGGCTATGCTTATATTTCCACTAATCCCACTCTCTCATTTATGTAGCATGATGTATTAGCTTTGCCAGTGTGACATTGCCGGCATTATTGTAGTGACAACTGTTTTCTTACTTAGGGTTCCTGTGTTCGTACTTCCACCTATCCCGAAAGATCCTTCTAATGACTTGATGGAGTGGTTTTGCGAGTCTGCCTCAATTTTCAGTTCTCTTCAGGAAACAATGATATCATTTCATTCAGAAAGGATCCAGAGACTACGTAGTATGAAAAGAAAGGCAAGAAATATATTGTGGTGGCCTTTTACTCAGCACGATCTTGTTCCTGAAGAGTTGGTTACAGTCATTGACTCCCGTTGCGGTGAGAGTTTCTCAATACATAAGGTTTGTTTTGATGAGAAGAATATGTTTTCTCTTTCAATATTTAGCTGTTAGAAGAAAAGCATACTTTGGTTTCTATTGTTTTGGTAGATTGTCTTTGACTACGATGTGCATTTGTGCCCCTTGATCCTCTTATTTCTCCAATATTCCTCCAACGAACATTCACATATCTTGCTAAGATGATATTATGAAGGCTACCGTTATTCACATTACTTTTATCATCATTTGATTTTTTTTTATTTTAAATAATTTAGGTTAGGCATGGTGAAGAAATGATCGTTCCTCAGTTTGATGCCTGTGGTAGTTGGTGGACTCAAGGGCCCGATTCTACATTGCAGGTTGGTCGCGTGATATGATTCTTCTACTCGCAAAGTTTTGATGTCAAACAATTGTTAACCGTTAGTCTTGTGTGTGCATGTGATAATAAGTAACTTTACTTTTTAATGCCCTGTATTTTTCCTGGGTTATTCTTTTTCATTGTTGTTGTAGTTTTCTTCGTTCTTCAATTGGGACATGGAATTAGAAAACTTTCACAGGTATGGGTATTAGTTTTGAACAAAACTATTGAGTTTCTGTTGAATTTTAGTGCAAAAGGTTCCATGAAGTTTACTTTCGTCATGGATATTTAATGATTTAGTGTTTCTTTTTGAACTAGTTAAAAGCTGAGAGATTGATCTTTTTTAAATTATTGTGCTTTATGAACCCTTTGGGAAATTATAGTTTGGAAGAAAATCATGTTCATTGCCCTAAGTGTGCGTTTGGTTCGCATTAAGAAAGATTACTAGGAATAAAAGATATCCGAGAATCTTATTCCTATTCATTCTATTACTAAGAATGTGGAATTCTTGTATTTGGTTCGCACGGTAATATTAATTAGCCATATTATTTAATGTTGCAAAAAATATACAATTAATTAATTAATTAATTAAATTAATTTTAGATAATGTTACCAAAAGTTTCAACATCTTTTTAGAAAAAAGGGAAAGAGAGTATAAGTTAGAGAGAGAGAGCATAATTAAAAAAATAGAAAGAAAAATATAGTCGAAATTAGAGGGAGTGAGAGAGTTGAAATTTTAGAAAGAGAGAGAGAGAGAGAGAAAGCTTAGTTTAGAGAGAGAAAAAAAAGTTGAATTTTAGAGAGAAAAATAAGTTTAGAGAGAGATATAAGGTTAGAGTGTAAAGAAAAATAATATCAATTAGCCGGCGGGTAGGAAGAAAGAAAGAGATTAGACATATTATGATTACCCCAATCCATTAATATGAGGATACCCACCCTCCCTCAAGGGAATGAGATTAGTACTTTGGGGTGAATCTTATTCCCAAGTGAATTCAATATTACCAACTAGATTACTTAGTGCGTTTAGCCAAACACTGTCATATTTTTTTATTCCCATTGAATTACTAGGAATCTTTAAAAGATGCGCGAACCAAACGCACCCTAAAGGGTTTGCCTCAAGGAGTTGCCTAGTTCTTTGTCCTTTACTTATGGGACAGCCCACTTAAAACTTTGTTTTGCATAGTCCATTTACTCTATTCACATCTCTTTTGTAACACTTCTGACACTTTAAATATGTTCTAGGGTGGGTGGTTATAGGATAATTTTCTTGTTTACGCTACTAAATTTTTTCTATCATTTCAAAACAAGACAAGTACTTCCAATTACATGCTTTTAACATCATATAGGATCTATTTCACATTATGGTTTAAGTTGCATTGGCTTCAATATGGCTTCTTGATCCTATTCTTTTCCTTCTTTCATTTAGATGAGATTACCAGTATACATTGGTATATATAGGCTTATGTTTATCTTTTGAGCTCCGTGGTTGAATGAATACTCTCCTTTTGATGAGGGGTTAGATTTTTTATTTTTTTATTCTTCTTTAATCTGTGAGTAAAAGAAATGGTTTTTCCTTTTGGGACCAACGACCAGAAAGGCAGAAAGATTGCGGATGCTTGATATATGCTAGATCATCGCACCTTTTTAATGTGCTCTTAGCAGGATTTTGTTGCTTCATAACAATGATTTTGTCAAGTAGATTACGAAAAGGTAAGTGACCACAATAGAATTTTAGAATTGACTATTGAGTATTTTTTCTATATCCAATTTCATTTAGATCAGCTTAATCAAAATTTCAACAGAAGAAAATCACCTGGTTTGAAGCATTAGTAAGTTGTGCTGTATATCAAATTCCGAAAAAGATTGTAATAAGTATACATCATGTTTGTCTTTATAAGTTTATGGAGAGAAGTGGCTATCTAAACTTTTTATTCACTTTCATTTATGTGTTAGGTGGTTTCAGACTGAGCTTGCCAGAGATATGGGTTATTCTGCTGCGAGGTATGGCCATGTAATGTTTCCTGAAAACGTATATGAGCCTGCACTGCATTGTGCTGAAGTGCTGCTTGGAGGAGTTGGAAAAGGTTAATAATTTACTTGTTTTTGTGCATGCAAAAGTATTTTCAGGGCAGAATGTCTGCCTCCAATAGGACTTGTAAAATGATGAAGTTGAGAAAGCTTTATATCGTACTAAATCGGGTCTGCTACATGATCCCTTTCTGCTCTATCTCAGACAATGCTCTATATTCATTTTATTTTTTTCAATCTTTTGTGTTTTCACCATTTCTCGTTAAGTCTTTTTCTTTTCTGCCAGCTTTTTGTGCTTCTACCTGAATATTGGTGACCTGTTAGAGATGTCCAAACCATCTGAACCAATCCTGTTATGTCTTGACTTTAATTAGTGTTCCCTTTTTTTTTCTCTTTTTTGTGGGTCATATTGGACAGGCTGGGCTTCTCGAACTTTCTATTCTGACAATGGATCCACCGCAATTGAAATTGCACTGAAGATGGCATTCCGTAAATATTTACTTGATCATGGAATCCTTTTGGATTATGAAAAGGGGATCCTAAGTGAAAGATGTATTCAGCTAAAGGTGAGTTCTACTTTGTGCTGCTCTATCAACTTTCTACAAGTGAAATATCTGCGAAGAATTATGTGGGTGGATCAAATCTTTGTTGCAGCAACATTCAATCCATGATATATTTGTTGTATAACTTGATGCTCGAAATGCTTTTTAATGATTGCTGGGTAACTGGTTATATTTTCTCAGTAGTAAGGGATTCTCAGTTGATAGTTCATTTTTGTAATATACAGGTTCAGGTCTATATTGTATTATTATGGTCTTTTTACCGCCTTTCAATGTACATTGAGTTAATCACTTCATTTGTGCATCTAACATAGTAACATGCTAAGATTTCCTCAAGTCAACCTCCACCCAAGAAGTCAATCTTCATTCTTAAAATTATTCATTGAAGATGGGAATGTGTAAACAGAATATGCAGGGTAAATATGTGAGCTAGGCTGGTATACTATCGGTAGCACGGAGGCCTCCGTGCTACCAAGTTATTTTCAATGATGCGGCTTCCGAATCGACGATCGGCTCCGTTAGACTTGATCTACACTATTAAAAGTATTTGAAAACTAAATTTCATAATTTTTCGATATCATTTGGCTAGTAATCAAAAGGTCTCAAAATTGACAATTTTAATGGTAGATGTGATGCGTTTGTGAATTTAACGGTATAAAACAATCAAAATCTGATGAAATTTTTATAGAAAATTCTTTTTACTATTTAGAGTAAGATCAGTGCCTCTGATCTTAAATTCAAGTCTTTTATCATCATTTTTTATAAGATTTTTATTTTCAGCCGTTCATTTATAGACTACTCGTTTGATAGGTAAATGATACCGAAAAATTATGAAATTTAGTTTTCAAATACTTTCAATAGTGTAGATCAAGTCTAACGGAGCCGATCGTCGATTTGAAAGCTACATCATTGAAAACAACTTGGTAGCACGAATGCTTCCGTGCTACCGATAGTATACCAGCCTAGCTCGTAAATATATTATCTGCATAAATTTAAATTTTCTGAAACAGAGATACAAAATTGTTCTGCAAGTACAAATTTTTGGGTCCTTTTCATGCTGGTAAAATTGGAAGTCAAATAGCAAATTTATGCTTAGTGATAAATAACTATACTGCGAAATAGTCTTCTTCCTCAACATGATATAGTTCTTCAGATAGTAATTGTTCTAGTGACTGACTTATCTCTTTCTTATCAGGTTCTGGCTCTCAATGGATCTTATCATGGCGATACTCTTGGTGCTATGGAAGCTCAAGCTCCGTCCTCCTATACAACTTTTCTTCAACAGCCATGGTACGAACACCTTAGTTTTCTGAGTGGTATATACCATATCTATCTAGAGTCTACTAGTCTTTCCAACAAAGAAATTGTACAGTATGCTTGCTGGTGGAATAACTTTAAGCTTAAATATTTGCACAACTCGTGATACCAATCATTTTAATTGCTTCCTGATGTTCAGAATTTCGCTGTTTCTTCTTACCTATTCTGCTTTAGTTTTCCATATAATGGGACATTTTTATCCATCAAAGGCATCTCGGTAAATTGTCTATTCAATGTATATATCTTAAATTTGCTGCAAACGCAAATATACAAATCCTATATCTGTAGAGAAAATATGAGTAAAAAGCAGTTATAAGTTAATGGAAATCTCTGTTTAATTCTAGAAATCCTGATATGATGTGTATAGCTATGCATGCTTTGGGTCGCTAAAATGTGAAAAGTGCAAAAATCTACATTTTTGCATTTCTTTCCCACAAAACACTCCTCCCCCCCCCCCCCCCCTTTTCTCTGACTGAAGTGCTTCCTTTTGCAGGTATTCTGGAAGAGGCCTTTTTCTGCAGCCTCCTATAACATTTATATCAAATGAGATATGGAATATTTCTTTACCAGTTTCTTTGCAGTTCCAATCAACTGAGCCTGAAAATTTGAGTTAGTATCTGGTATTTCATGCAGCAAATTTCACTGCAGCTCATATATTCAATGTGTAAACCATTGTTTTCTTACAGGATTCAGTTCCTTGATGATGTATTCTCACAATGTAGAGACTCTTTAGCTATCGCTCGTATCTACTCTGAGTACATATCAGAGCATTTGTCAAAACATTCAGAGTTGAGTCCATCAACACATATTGGAGCTCTAATTGTCGAACCTGGCAAGTGAATATCTCTTATAGTTTCCATTTTGTTTATCATCCAAGTGGATATGAGCCTAATTATTGTGTTTTTTTTTTTTTTATTTCTTTCTTGTCATGGATTAATTGACTTTTGTTGGATATGAGCCTTTGTGAGCAACCAGCTTCCCTTACATTTTTTAAAAAAGAATATGTCGACATACAAGCTAAAGAAACTCATTGTTTTTTCAGTCGTACAAGGCGCAGGTGGAATGCGTATGATCGATCCTCTTTTCCAACGGATCCTTGTTAAGGAGTGTCAAAATCGTAAAATCCCTGTCATATTTGATGAAGTGTTCACAGGATTTTGGCGTCTGGGCCGAGAGGTGAAAATGCTTCATTTGTAATATAAGTATCTTTACTTTTCTGCATGTTTCCATGTGTTTGATGATTCTTTGCTTTTCTTTTAGTCTGCTGCTGAACTGCTAGGTTGCCTACCAGATATCGCATGCTATGCCAAACTGATGACTGGAGGAGTTATACCATTAGCCGCAACTTTAACAACGGAAGCTGTTTTTGAATCTTTTAGAGGTGATTCTAAGGTATCTAATACAGGTTATTAAGCTCTGAGGAGCTATTTTTTCTAAAGTCAAAAGCATGTATTAGTGTCTATATTGGTAATGGCTGTATAATTCTCTCGACTGTCTTAATTCAGCTTATGGCTCTCTTGCATGGACATTCTTATACTGCTCATGCTATGGGCTGTACTTCGGCCGCAAAAGCCATTCAGTGGTTCAGAGATTCTTCCACAAACCCTAACCTTGACTGTGAAGGAAAGAGACTAAATGAGGTGTGTGATTTGTGGAAACCTTATAATATGGTCTGATTTAGTTGAACAATTATGATTTGTTCATGATATTTGGCTTTCTTTGATGCCTTGTTACATGATAAATATTTTTGCAGTTGTGGGATTTGACACTTGTGCACAAGATATCATCCCTTCCCAACATAAAAAGAGTAATAGCCCTTGGAACTCTTTGTGCTGTCGAGCTCAAATCTGAAGGTTCTGATGCTGGGTATGTGTTTTCTCCTTCAAATTTTCTACCTTATACATCGTCTTAAAAAAAAAAGAGGTTCATATTCTTCTGATTAATAAAGATAGTTTATTAGAACATCAGGTTTACCAGTGGCAAATATCGAACCAAGCATGAAATAAGTTGATTAGTTGTCAGATCATTTTCTGAATTTTTTTTTTAAGGTTAATTGCATACAACTCTCTGTAAACGTAGCGAATTGCAAATGTCCCTATAAAGTTCAACTTTCTTATGTTATTCTTGCAAAAGTCCAGTGATATTCATATTTGTCCCTCTGGCTTGTTACCGTTAAAGAACTATTTATTTTTTAACAGCAGATAAGTAATGTCAATTTTACCATTACAAATATGTCCCTCCAAAAGTCCCAACAGTTAGAATGTGCAGAAATGTCTCCCTAAAAATTTGCAATGGTCATCTTTTTCCTCTTTAAAATCCAACCCAATCCACCATTGTTGCAACCTCTTCTGTCACTACTTTTCCTTTTCTCCTAAACCTTTTCTTTTGAGCAGAATAAGAAAAAATCATAGAGGAAATTGAATAGAAAAGCAACACGCATTCGACATGGGCGAAGCAACACGCGTTGTGGATGAATGGAGACGGAGAAATTCTAGTTGTGAGTTCAAAACTAGCATGAAGGATAGAGAGGAAGAAGAAGAAGAATTTTCATTGTTAGGGTTTTGATTGAGAGAAGAAGGTATAATATAAGTAGGGTAAAAATGTCAAGTTGCCTCACTAATTAACCAGGGTTAAGTATTTTACTATAGTTAACTAAATTTTCTAACAGATTCTAACGGTAGGGACATATTTGAAAATATTAGGACTTTTGCAAGGATAATATAAAAAAGTTAAACTTAGTAGGGATATATTGGTAATTCATTATATTTATACGGCGCTGTATGCAATTAATCCTTTTTTTAAGCTCCTTTCTGTCAATAGTAATATATGATAGCTGATTGGTGCACAGTCATTTACTAGTTAGTGAATGGTGGGCAGATCTAGCCTGCTTCATTAATCTTCATGTTCTAGAAACACGTGCTAATGATTGTAACTCATATGGTCTTATTTCTTCCACGTCTGCATCAAACAACTAGAAAAAGTTATTATCACTTTATTAGGTTCTGTTTTTCTATCTTTTGTCATGGTGAGTTATGCAAGAGACGAAAGACAGGTGCTACTGAAACTGGCTGTGCTTCAAATTATTTTTTGTTGTTGTTGTCCCAAGTAGAAAACATACAGACATTACCCTAACTATAGCTCATTATGAAATTTGAAGTTCTGATTTCCATGCCTCACTTTTCATTAGTTTTCATTTTGGCACCTTTCTGTCAGATTATGTTGTCAGAACATTTTTTTAAGGGTAAACTTCAAATACCTCCCATGTGGTTTCACACTTTCTCACTTTAGTACTCTGTGGTTTAAAGTGTATCAAGTTAGCCCATGTGGTTTTGCACTTTCTCACTTAGTACCCTGTGGTTTAAAGTGTATCAAGTTAGTACCCTATGGTTTTATTTTCTCTTTTTATTATCCATTTTACTAATTTTTTTCGTTAAATTAGTGACAAAGTTAAAATTAAAGGGTACTAAAGTAAATATTCGATAAACCTATGTAGGGTATTTGAAGTTTTTTGTATATAATTTAATAAAATATTAACAGAAGAGCTGACGAAAAAAGAAAAATGAAACCACAAGGTACTAAATTGATGCACTTTAAACCACAGGGTACTAAAGTGGGAAAGTGCAAAACCACAGGGTACTAAATTGATACACTTTAAACCACAGGGTATTAAAGTGAAAAAGTGCGAAACCACAGGGGTGGTATTTGAAGTTTTTCCTTTTTTTAATTAAAAAGTTCAAACTCTTCTGCCAAGTAACAGAATACTCCAGCAAAGCTACAAACACCACTAAGATTGATCAAAGAGATAGTAAAACTGAAAATAATGAAAGCATAGGTACTGAAATCAAAACTTTCGAAGTTTAGGTACCACACTAGCGAAATAGTCAGGAAGTGTCTATATGTTATTACCTTTATATGGTACATAGTGTTCTTTATTAGATTGCTTTTCCGTACTAGCATTTTGATAAACATATATCCTCCATTAACTTATTAATGGATCCCTCTCTTCCAGATACGCATCCCTATATGCGAGCTCTCTTGTTCAACAGCTTCGTGAAGACGGTGTGTATATAAGGCCTTTGGGGAACATCATATATCTTATGTGCGGCCCCTGCACATCCGCCGATTTCTGCACTCAACAGCTTCATAAAGTTTATCAGAGAATTTGTGACTTCGATTGTGGTAGGGTGAAAGAATCGGAGTCACATGAGAATGCGAGCGAACCACAGATTATTGCAGCATGACGAAGCTGTTGAGGTACATGAATCTCAGACTCGGATTAAGATGAAATTATATTCTTTCTTTACCAAAATTGATTATGCTTTTTTATCGCTCCATCAGACGGTATTCACATTTTTTAGAATCATTTTCGCCCCAACCAGTTGAAACGTTGGGCTTATTCTGACTATCTTGTGGTGATACGTGAAAACTCTCTCCTGCCACTGTTTAGTTGCAGATTCCTGAAACCCCCACTGGGGCCTCTTTAATATTATTTGTGCATTAAAAGCTACTTTGCCCCAGGGACACGGTTTCGTTGCAATTTATGACTCGAGCTACTTGATTTGTAGTAGAGGTATTTATTGTACTGATGGTCGATCAGTATTACTCTGTTTACTATTTCTAATAAAATAGAATTATATAGATTGAATAAATTATCCACCAATTTGCTATTTATTGTAGCCATAGTTAAAATTGAATATATTGGGGTCCATGTATGTCAACTTTTTTTAGGGGCCGTTTGGTTGGATGTAGTTACAAAAACGGTGTAGTGGAAAGTATATACAGTTATAAATGCTACAGTCATAATTACATCTAGTCTGTTTGGTTTTATGCAGTTGTAACTACTGTAGTTAGATTTCTTTTATTTGGTAGTCTGTAGTTGAGATTTGTATTTCTAAATTTTGTCAATTTTTAGATAGAAAGGTGAGATTACGTTTTTTGAGCATAACGTAATCATATTTTAATTATTAATTAAGACTTTTATATCCATATGTAATTTATATATTATAAAATTATGTATGAATTTAATAAATTTTAAATGTAAATATATTATTGATTTGGTTAAAATAAAAATTAAGATATTATTAAACTAGTATGAAAAAAATTTATTGATTCTAATAGATATTATTAAACCTTATCAGATTTTATGAATAGGTATTTTTAGGGGAAAAAAAAAAAAAAGGTGTATGAAAAAAAAAATTACACTTTGTTTAATTTTTTTTATGGATTAGCCAACTCAGGCCTAACTGTTGCAATTGGTACGGTAGCCAAATATAATACCAACTGCAGCAGTTGGGCTTTCTCGTGTAAATGCAATTGCAGTAGTTTAAAACATAGGTAAAATTAAACTTAAGAAATGGAAATACTTAAAATGCGGAGCGGTAATTGAGAAAAATGCACCGGTAAATCGATTCAATGGATTAACTGTTAGGGCCCAATTAATTAACTTGCGCAAAAAAAATAAATAAAAAAAAAAGTTGGGACAATTGCAACCGGTAGTAATAATAATTCATGGTGATGGATCCAATATGAACAAGCAAAGTGTTTAATGGAGGTGTGTGTGTGTATAAAATTGAGCTTCTATGCTTTTAAAAGTACAAAGTCATTGGTGCTTATAAGTTTTCGGCCCTTGGATTAAAGGATATGCGGTTAGGATGATGTGGTCCCCCTAGGGTTGAGTGGGTGGTTGGTTGAATAGTATAATCTAACGGGTAAAAATGATCAAAGGCATAGATCTAACGGTAAAAAATTTACAAGTACCATAGCCGGACTCTATGTATGTATATATGTATATGTATGTATGTATGTATATGTATGTATGTATGTATATATATATATATATATATATATATATATATATATATATATACTAATAGCTTTTGGATCAAACACTATTTTACCTATCACCACCTACCATCATCATCTCAACCTCATATTTTTTTATATTATAAAAGCATTTTGGTATTTGTAAGTTTTTTGCTGTTAAATTTATTTTTTTTATTATTTTTATCTGGTAGATCGTATTATTTAATTAATCACCAACTCAACTCTAAAAAATTATTATTATTCTATTCGTATATTTTTTTTATGCAAGAGTCGTAAACCTAATAGCATTAATGATCTCGGGCTTATATATATAAGGGGCAATTTCATAGATACCCCTCCCAAAGTTTAAAATATCATACATGCCCCTATAAAGTTTAAAATATCACATATGCCCCTGTAAACACTTAAAATTATCACCAATACCCCTACCGTCAGTTGTCTTAACTTTACTATAGTTATTAAAAGGTTAAAGATGGGTTAATTTTTAAAATGACCTATTTGCCCTCAACTATGCCTTAAGCAAAAAAATGTATGGAGACCCTCTCAACTATATGCCATTTTGAAACTGCTCCCTCAACTTTTATTATTTTAGTTGACAACCCATTAACTTTTAGTTTTTTAAAAAATTAACTAATTTTAGTGTATGAAAAATGAGAATTTTATCAAATTTTTTGATGATTTTACCAAATCTAGTGGCTCTATTTAAATTTTGGCAAGTAAATAACTATGTATAAAAATTTAAATAAAAATAAAAGTTGAGGATTTTTCCTATCTTTTTTTAATATTGGAAGCTTAAAAATTTTTTTAACCAAAATTATTCTCAATAATTTTCTCCATTAAATACATTAAAAAACTAAAATATAATATATTTTAGCCTACGAACAAAACTCTCTTTTTTTTAGTCGACAAAAAAATACATGCATATTGTTATTTGATTTATTTTTTATTAAATAGGAAAAAAAATTAAATCTATCTTTTATTTCAAAATTACTATTGCTGATTAGGAATGTGAATTGATATAGGTACACAATTTTATTTGAATTCGATTTTAAATGGGGTGAGCTTAATCGATACTGAGTACGGATAGTTTCAGTTAAAGTTACAAAAAAAATAAAATCACATTATATTCAAACTCAATTATGGTTTTGATTTATATCTAAACCAAACCTGAACCGAAATCCGAAGCCGAAAACAAAACCAAAATCATATAAAAACATACTATATATAAAATACAATTTTTATATATTTTTTAATAATTAATATATATTAATAATTTAATTTAATATTTAGTATATTAAATAATTAAATTTAGGTTTATAGAAATTGTCTTGAAATATCTATTAGTATTTCTACTGTTAATAGGAGATAAAGGGTAAAAATGGCATTTTAAAAATATAACTCTATTTTAAAGGGACTTTGACAGAACTTAACTAGTGAAGGGCATATATGATAATTTTTGATATATTGGAGGGCATTCATGAAATTATCGATTTTAGAAGGGCATTGATGAAATTAATAGTCCCTGGAAGGGCATCTATGAAATTATCCCTATATAAAGCCATAATGTGACGCAGAGAAACTTGTGGACAAGTTTCATATTTGACCAGTGACTGAACAAAAGCCTACATTAATTGGGCGCATCCACTTGTATAGATACAGATATACATATATATTCATGGTTTCACAGGGATGTAGATGCTACAAGTGGGTTTGGTTCCAGTAGCGTGAGAGTGTGGTAGCCCAATTTATTTATGAGACATGATGGATGAGAAGAGAGTAGAGGCTTTAATGAATCGGTTGGATCTTCCATAGATGTGTTTTTATTTTCTCTTACACGTGCAGAGCTTGTCAAACATGTACTAAATAATAATTTTTAGGCTAAATTATATAAAATTTTTCTGTGACAATCTAATTTTTTACTTTCGTCCCTTGTTATTTAAAAACCTACCCTTTCCCTCTTTGTAAAGTAAAAAATATTCACTTCGTCCCCTACCGTTAGTAATCTGTTAGGGTTTCGTTTATAAAATATTATTATATATATTTTTTATGTCAAAAACGTTTTCAGCCTTCTCTTTTATGAACATGGTGAGGGACAAATGGTCATTTTATCATCACAGTTCACACCGTACCCTTCTGTGAATATTTTTTATTTTATAAGGAGGTAAAGTGTAAATTTTTAAATGACAGAGGGGAATATGAAAAATCGAATTTTGACAGAATAATTTTCTGTAATTTAGCCTAATTTTTATATAGTAGTTCTAAAGGCATTGATTCTTCTTCTTTTGAGGCTCTAAACACACTGATAAAATAGATATTCAATAAAGATGCCTGTTTGACTCCGCTTTTTATTTTTAGTATCAGCTATAAGCTTAAGAAGAGCATTTGACAAAAAAAATAATATGAAAAGTACAAATTGTAATTTTAAAGCCTTAAAAGAAAAAGCTTTGATATAATACTTCTAATAATTCCATTGTAAAATTTAATCACTTGATAACATTACACTTTGTAAGTGAGCTAAACAGGTCATGAACAAGTCATAGATTAGAAGTGTAATTAATGAGTCAATAATGCGTCGTTTTCAATATTTAAAGTGTCTTTATGACTCTGAAATTAAAAAAAAAAATCATTCAAATTTTGTATGCATATTATATTGAATTAATTATTATCCATCATTTGCAACTGTACCGATGAATAATAAAGAAGCACACAAAATAGCAAATAAAGAATTAACCCCATTATTCTAGATTAGGTTATTAATTAATTATTTCCAGCAAATCCGGAAATTCTAAACTACCTGTTAATCCCCTCTCTATAGAAAAGGTCTATTAAGTCTCTACCAATATTCTCCTTTTTGTACTTTGCTTGTGAAAATATGCATGATTCATGAGAATGTAGATTTTTTTTTTCCTTTTTTATTCTATTATTAAAAGGATAAAGACAAATCCATCTCAACCACCATTCTTGTGGATTTTATCCATATTTGTAATGTATTTTAATTTCTTCGCTTTTTCATTTTAATACCAGTTATATAACTCAGAATCTATATTGTATGTTTGCAAAAAATAAGACCTTATTATCTATACAATTGTTAAAAACAAATTAATGAAAACCATCTGATAACTATTATTCTATCAAATTTGGGATACGGTAAACTTAACATTTAAAATTTGAATAATAATTTTTAATAAACTGAACGAGGATCTAGTTTGATAACGTGGTGACTAAACATATTACTTTTATACTATGTACGAAAGATTCAAAAAATCAAATACTTCTCCGCACTTTTTAATTTGTAAAATTTTTAATGTAAAAATAGTACATTTAATTACGATGTTATCAAACTTGGTCAAAGACCTACAATTCAACCACCACTGTACTAAGTTGAATTTGTCATATGAAAACTTGTCCTTTTCCATCCACTTCTTTTCCATCAGTGATTAATCAACACTGAAATTTATCTTTTTTTTTTTTTGTTCGAATTTGCTTTTTTTTTTTTTTATTTGATATTCGATACATCTCTTTGTTTATTAGAGAAAACATATCATAATTATGATTAATAGGTGCCTAATATGGAAAGATGTTTATGTAGAACCTAGCCTCATAATGCATAAAATTGCCGCTAATACGTATATCACAAGCAATTTCACACATTTAAAGTCATATTACTAGCTCAATGAGAGCAACAAGTAGCATGCATCAATTAATCTAAAAAATTTTTTAAACAGTTGTTCTTTTTCTTAAAGTGTTTATATTTATAATTTAAATGTCGTAAGATATAGAAAATCCTGCTTTCAATTTTTTATTTTTTTTATCTTTTTTTCCAACGTTTAAAAATCTATTATTTAACTCTCAAATATTTAATGTTATTGCATTTAGTTCTCTCCGTCAAATTCATACTAATACTGTTCATTTTTTTTATTCCTATACTTGAAAATTTTTTTAAAATAATAAAATTATTAAAATTTTATTGTTTGTTCTTATAATAAAATGTAAAGGATAATTGATCATTTATTTCCCATTTACGCCGCTACCTTTCTAAAAATATTTATGAAATTAAGTGGGAAGATGTAAGTTTTTAAAAAGTTAAAAGAAAAAAATAATGAATAATATTTAAGAAGAGATTTTCTATATTTAGCCAATTTAAAATTTAAAGTGCACCTAATTAAACTAAAATAAAATGATCAATTAAACTATGAGCCAACAAAATACAAAAGCATCAACCAAAACACTTAGTGAGAAAACGCACGATGCATACCTGATTTGACGTACATGATATAGATGATTGGAAGAGATATTTTTTTTTTTTTTTATTTTTTTTTATGTCTAAGTTGTGGATTGAGAGCATTTTTATTTACGCTAATATGTAGCTATACTGATTTGGTATTTTTTATTTTTTTATTTTTTAACCCGATTATTCTTCTGTTTTTTTAGTCGCTACACTATAAGCAACAAACTTTGTAATTTTATATAAAAACTGTTAAAAAAATATTACTAAAATATCTTAAATAATATCTATAAGAAAAAATAGTCATATATAAGATGAAAAAAGTACAAAATAAATCGATCAATTAAATAAAGTACATAAGGTTGATAAATATAATAATTTAATAAAATTTAAAAGTATAATATAATAAATTAATAATAATTTAAAGCTAATTATGAATAAAATATAATTATCCCCGTATCTAGTATGTCTTTTATTTGCCTCAAAAGTATATGAGTATATTGTACTGGATACTTAACAATATATATGATTAGTGTTCACATGCCAGTTAGGGATGTTATCATCCTCTTAGTCTTATGTTTTTAATTGAGTGGTCTTGTACATCTGAATATATGTATCGTGTACATCGAACTTATTATGTTAAAGATCTCGACTGTTTAATGAACAAATTATTTTGCAATATTATCGATCATTTTTTACTCGAGTGGTAAAAAAAATTACGATAATTAATATTTTCAAGATCTTAAATTCGAAATCTACTTTCTCTATATTTTTTGCCAAGTTTATTTTTTGAATTAGAACGAAGCAATAACATGCTACCTTTTCTTTTAAAATTTTTTTTCTTTGATATTCAAAGTGCATGTATAATTATTAGATGAAATTGGATAGATCGATAATGACTATATTAAATATTACATTGGCCTCTGAAGTTGGTTCTTTCATTTTTGTAGGAGTGTTTTATCCCATCAAATTATATTTGCTAAGACCTTTTAATTAAGGAACTAAAACTGAAGCTTGATATTCAAAAAGAAATTATATATATATAGAGAGAGGGAGAGAGAGAGAGTTGGGCTGAAACTTATGATAATATTTTTTTCTCTTTGTTATCAAGTTTTTAACCCATTATATGAAAATTGTCTTAGGATTAGAATATTATTAGTCTCTGGGTTGAGTTGGCTTCCCCTAGAGTTGTTGGTCTTTATATATTTAATCAATGATTAAAAAATCATATCTAAGAAATTGATCCCAAAAAAACTAAAAATTTGATAACAAAAAAGGCAAATACTATTAATAGTATTCGTATCCAACTCTCTCTCTCTGCTCTTCTTCTCTCTCTTATATGGGCCTAAATTTAGCAAAATTTTTTGTCAGATATCCGTTTTTTTTACTTTTTTTTTTTCTGTTTTTTTGAAAAAACCACACTTTGCCTTCTTAAAAAAATAAAAAATTGTTCACTTTGACTCGTCATTAGTGTTCCGTTATGTTTCTATTTATATCTTTTTTTTATTACTCAGAATAATTCGTTAAATTCCTCATTCCTTCACTGATGTTCCTTAGGACCATCGCCATCTGCGCCTGTCGCCGCTCGTTTCGCTCACCCCTCTGTCCGAGCTACACAGGTACCGCCCTTGCCCTTCCTAACGCCTCACCCACCGCGCAATCTCTCCAATCCACGCCCATTCCGATCTTTTATTCTTATAGTTGCCAAATGGCAAGGGACGTTTGAGCGTACTGGGGAGCGGTAGGAGCTGCGTGGCGGCGAAGCCAGAATTGAGCTGTAGTTCAAGGCAGTGCGGAAGACGGAGGCGAGCGAGAGGCTTATGACGAGAAGGAGAGGTTCGCTTAGACGAGAAGATGAAGAGAATGAGAGAGCACATTAGTATATTTTATTACAATATATACACTTCTGTAAATATTTTTATTTTTAAGAAAAGTAAAATATAAAATTTTTTAAATAATTAACATAGTTGAAAAATTAAAAAAAATAGAGATATTGACAAAAAAAAAAAAAAATCTTTAGCCTATGATGGCTGAAATAGTATCATGGACTTTTATACTCGTATAAGTTATGACTGTTACAACTTTATTTAAATTTAATGTATATTTAAAAGAAAAAAATTCTGTAATTATACTCAATGCTACGGACACAGTTATTTCACGTACAAACATATAATTGAGAATTTATTAGTGAAGGCGACATCGACAAGAAAGCTTTTTATAGTTTTCACACTACGAGTAATAAGTGGAATGGTTGTACAATCAGTGATACCGAAGAATAAGAAACCCAAAAAAAAAAAAGGAAAAAAAAAAAGTGAAAGAGATGCATAACTAAAAAAATATCTCCCTACCAAGGCTTTCCCTTACCAAAAAAAAAAAAGAAAAATGAAAGAGATGCATAACTACAAAATATCTCCCCTACCAAGGCTTTCCCTCACCAAAAATAAAGAAAACCTAATTTAAATTTTCCTAGTTCTATATATATATATATATATACAGAGTTCAGCTGCTATACTATCGGTAGCACGGGACCTCCCGTGATACAAAGTTGTTTTCGATGATGCGGCTTCAAAATCAACGATTGGCTCCGTTAGACTTGATCTACACTATTAAAAGTATTTGAAAACTAAATTTTATAATTTTTCGACATCATTTGACTAGTGATCAAAAGATCTCAAAATTGACCATTTTAATGGCCAATGTGGCGTGTTTGTGAATTTAACGGTGTAAAACAATCCAAATCTGATGAAAATTTTATAGAAAATTCTTTTCACTATTTAGAGTAAGATCAGTATATCTGATCTTGAATTTAAATCTTTTATCATCATTTTTTATGAAATTTTTATTTTCAGCCGTTCAATTTTAGACTATTTGTTTGATCGGTAAATAATATCGAAAAATTATGAAATTTAGTTTCCAAATATTTTTAATAGTGTAGATCAAGTCTAACGGAGCCGATCATCGATTTGGAAGCTGCATCAACAAAAACAACTTTGTAGCACGGGAGGTCCCATACTACCGATAGTATAGTAGCCAGACTCTATATATGTATATATATTCAATCCGAATCATGTATCTTTCTTTTTACTAGAGAGAGATAGAGAGAGAGGTAGCTTGTGCCATCAACTAATTCATCCATTTAATTTATAGACAAAAAAAAAATTGCAGATAATTATCAATGAATATACTTCTAATTAAGCAGGCACACGCTAAGAAACTTTAATAAAATCTTGGAGAAAGATATTATTTGACCCATTCGAATACGTAACATTTAATGAAACCCTACAAAGAAAGATACTGGATAACTGAAATTGTACAAATTTAATGCACATTCTATAAAAACTTTGTAAACGGAAATACATTTTTCCCCCAAAAAAAAAAAAAAATTCAAAAAAATATTTTGATTTTAGTTGGCGCTATTTAAGCAAATTGTTAGTATTTTTTTTTTTTAAGTGGGAAAAACATGCACATGCCTGGGGCAGGATTTGTGCATGATCTAAAACTTTCAAATTAAACACGAAACACGTAATTTAAAATACTCTTTACGGTTCTATAAGACGCGTCTGATAGAACTTTAGACCTAATAATTAAGAAGAATATGAAGCCCCACATCCACCAAGGCACTCTATATATAAACCATGCATGCACCTACTAGTGAGACAATATTACAAACAATAAAGAGAGAGAGAGAGAGAGAGAGAGAGAGAGAGAGATCTATAGAGAGAGAGAGAGATCTAGAGAGAGAGAGAGAGAGAGAGAGAGAGAGAGAGAGAGATGGAAAACAAGGCACTATTGAAGAGTGAGGGACTTATTAGAGCATTGTGCTTTGTGCTAAGTTGCATAACAGCTCTTGTTATGTGCTTAAATGCACAAACAAAAACTGTTTTCTTCGTGCAAAACAAAGCTACTCCCAAGGATATACATGCTCTATGGTAATGTATCAATTAATTTCCAAAACATGCATGAGTTAGCTAGTTTTGTTTCTCTCAATACGTACACTTGCATGCATGCATACATATATGTATAAAGTCACGATTAATTATATTTGTTCTATTTATTAGGATTTTGGGCATGGTTGCTTCAGCAGCAGCTGCTTATCATCTTCTCCATCTATTCAAGTGTTTCTACTTCCAGTTCGTCGCGAGAAAGCTGATTCCGTCTAACAAATCAATCGCGTGGTTTTGCTTCTTACTAGACCAGGTAATTAAATATGTATACTTAATTTTCCAATATATATTCTGAGTTCGAGTTCTTGTAGTAATTATTAGTGTTAACTCAAAAAAATGATAATTTAAAGATAATTAATTTGTTAGTTCCTAGACCTTCGGCCTCTAAATTTTCGACCAGTTACATTTTGGTTCCTAAGTTTTCACTTAAATAGTTTACTTTGTGAATTGCATGTATATATAATTTCTTGCAACCTGTGGGTATATTTTTCATTAAAAAACTATAATTTTTTCTATGAGTTAGAGCCTATAAACAAATGATATATAAAATGGTATTTTGATGGAAATGAAAAGAAAAAAAAAGAAGTGATACTCAAGCTACTACGTACGTAGATTGAGATGCTATAATTTATAAATGTTTAATTTCAGTGGAAGGACAGTGTATGAACAAGTTATAATTGTAGTTGTTAGCATGTATCTGTTAATTAACATTTCATAAATACTTTTGCGTATTTTTCATGGAAATTAAAATGTTTCTATTACATGTATATCCTTTCGCGTTTAGATGAACTATAATGACCCTAAATACTAATGGTAAAAACATACATAATTTACTCGAACTATAGATAAATTTGAAACAGTTATTCGATCTTTCATAGGTTTGATCCGACGTACCAATCAATCTTTCAATTTATTTAATTTCAATAGTCAATACTATTTTTACTTCAAAATCTGAATACTTGATATAATTCTTGCAGCTATAAATTAATTAAAGTAAATAATTAATTTTAATTTTGAAGTCAAAATACCGTCGACCGACTCAAATCAAACAAATTGAAACGATGGAGAGTAAAATCAAAATTTTAAAAAGTCAAATAGTCATTTCAAAATAGTTCATAATTGAAATAAGTTCTGTATATTTTTTGAATAAAAATTTAATTTACGTACATATTTCTGGGTAATTTTAAGCATCTGTTAAAAAATGAAACTCTTTGCTATGGTGGACACGTTTTATAGACTCGCTATTGTGCATTTAATTGTGCTCGTGATATGTAGCAGGGTGTTGAGGACAACGTGCACCGGTGCATTAAATAATGGTCCAAATTTTTAATAATTCATACTTTTTCGCAACTTTGCTATATATCATCAGATTTTTAAAAGAGAACATGTAACATGCGAAATTATTTCCCTGGTCGGATCCACACCAAACTATTTTACTACTAAAAATATCACACGCGCGCGCACACACACCACACACATATGAGTTTGGCTTGTATACTTTTACAAGCTCCTTAGCCTCTGTGCTATCGTATCGTTTTCGATGCTGAAATTTTCAAATGGACAATCGATTTTATTGAATTTGATTTAAAATATTTAAAATATTTAAAAAATAAAATTCGTAATTTTTTTATATTATTTATTTAGTGATCGAAAGGATTCAAAATCACTGACTGAAGATAAAATTCTCACAGAAGGTGACGATATGACATTAAAATTTTAGATTAAAGATATTAATGTTATTTTATATAGCATAAAAAACTCTTTATTAAAATTTTACATAATTTGAATATTTCTACACCCGGCTCATCACGGTAATTAAAATTATTTTCTAGATACTCTAAATATTTTCGTGAAATTTATTTTTTAGATACTCTAGACATTCTAGATTAAGTGTGATGGAGTCGATTGTTGATTTGTAATAGTACGGAGATCGCTATATATGCTTCTAAAAACATATATGTATATATATATATATAAAACTAGCCTACTATGCTATTAATAGCACCAAGTCATTGGTTGGTACTATTAGATTTTCTGTCTTTTTATAATGCTATACAATTTACTAAAATATTGTATTATAGATAATTTATTTTAAATGTTTTAATGAAAATTCTGTAAAATTCTTAAAGAATTTAGCAAGATTTTATGAGAATTTGTTGTAAATAATATAAGGTTATAAAATCAAAACTTTATGTCCAAATACCATTTCAAAATGCACTATTAATAGTTCAGCTTAGATACAATGGAGAATATATATATATATATATATATAATATATATATATATATAATATAGTAGGCTAGAATACCTTGTAAAGTATTTGCGGGGTGATTACTTGTTGTCTTTTTAAGCGCCAGTTTGGAGGAGATGTGGAGGTTGATGATTGATGTGGATGTGATAGGTGTCGGAGCTGGAATAGTGTTTTAATCCAAGGGCTTTATAATCAAGAAAGTAGATCCAATGCTTAACACCTAATAGCCACAATGATGGTGATACCTTGTAAAAAGTATCATAGCTCGTAACTCTATATATATACTAATATATATATATAATTATATATATAATAGTTACTACTAGTCTATCATCCGGCCTATGGTGCTTGTAAAAGTACCGAAGCAACTTGGTGCTTGTAGAGTTTTAGCCCGTATAGATCTCAGTATGTTATCATTTACGATCCGTTAATTGATACTATTCACAACGACTCACGCCACTTAACCTAGGGGCCCACATCATCCTAACCAACATATTTTTTAATCCAAAGGCTAAAACCTCTAGGGGGCCCCAATTCAATCCCTACGGGGCCCCAAAGCACCAAATGTTTGGTAGCTTTTATAATATAGGAGCTCAATTTATATATATAATATATATATGAATCTATACTACTATACTATCATAGTACAAGCCTTGATACTATTAGAGTTTCGGCGTTGTGAATAGATGAGGGGTTAGGATTGTAGTGGCCCTGGTTAAATTGATAGTGGTCCCCTTAGGGTTGACTGGTGTTTGGTTTAATAAGTATAGATCTATGGGTAAATATGATCAATGATAGATCTAATGGGATAAATCAATTAGTCGAAGCGCTTGGTACTACATCGATATTACAGTTACCGTGCCTCTCATCTCCTCTCTCTCTCTCTCTCCATCTCCGTCTCTCTCTCTCTCTCTATATATATATATACTTATATATATATATATATTATAATATCATTAACTAGGCGTATCTATCGTAGCGACGGAGGCTTCCCGTGCTACCAAGGTGTTTTCGATAATGCGCTTCCAAATCGACGATCGCCTACTTGCCGTTACCGATCGTTGCTCTCCACACCGTCGGCATCGGCCCGCAGCCAGTGGGCCTAGACTTTCCTGAGTTTACGCAATCCCACGACTGAACTAATCTACACTATTAAAAATATTTGGAAACTAAATTTTTATAATTTGTCGACATCATTTGGCTAGTGATCCAAAAAGTTCAAAATCTATAACAATTTAAATAGTAGATGTGACCTTTTGTGTTAATTAATTGGTGCTAAAACAACCGAATCTTAAATAAAATTTAGATGAAAATTCTTTCAGCTATTTAAAGTAAGCATCAGTACCCTTTGATCTTTAAATTAAAGTCTTTTATCATCATTTTTAATGAGATTTTTAATTTTAGCGTTCATTTTTAGACTACTTCTTTGATAGGTAAATGCATACCGAAAAATTATAGAAATTTAGTTTTCAAAATGCTTTATTATAGTGTAGATGCAAATCTAACAGACCGTCGTACGATTTAAAAGCCGTGATTCGAAAAAGCAACCTTGGTAGCACGAGGCCTCCGTTGCTACACCGATAGTATACCAGCCTAGCTCTCTCCTCTCTCTTGTCTCTCTCTCTCTCTCTCCTCTTTTTCTCACTTCTCTCCTCTCTCCTCCCTCTCTCTCTCTATATATAATATATATATTATATTATTATATATAATTGAGCTAGAATACTTTTAAAAGTATCATCCCATTTGGTGGCTTTTAGTTTCTAGTCATTGGTCTAACTCTTAATTACTTAATAGCCCTTGAAATACTATTCCACCTACGCACACCTCCAACATCATCAGCAACCTTACTTCCCCATCCAATGGTTAAAAATTCAAAGCACCACTTATCGGTGCTTTTGAATGTAATCTCTAGCTCATATCCACCACTCTCCTCTCTCGCTCTCCCGCTCCCTCGCACTCACGCTCGTCTCTCTCTCTCTCTATATATATATAATATATATATATATATTATATATACTATATATATTTCACTTTACTTAGTTTGGTTATCATTTGGGTAAATGGAGATGGAAATATGTTTGACTTCACATCCGGTTAATTTTGTTTGGTTCGCATGAATTTCGTGTTGGGATTCCTATTCCGGACTGGAATGGGAATGCTCCATTACCTTCACTTAATTACCGTCTCTAGCTCGGATTGGCGATTCATTCCGAAAGTCCGCTATAGCTTCTTGAAGCTATTGTAACGCGATCTTACCCTCCTTCCTTCAGCCTTTTCTCACTCAAGAAAAAAATAAAAAACCGCTATCCTCTCTCAAAACCCTATCCCTAACCCACATCAATAAAAGTTTTTAAAAATAAATTTAATATTTTTTTTGAAAAACTTATTAGAGAATAGTATTATATTTTTCATAAATTTTAATTAATATAAATTTATATTTGAGAGTAAAATTAGTATTATAGTATCCTATAATTTTTTTAGTTTATACGAACCAAAGAATGAAATGTGAATAATTCATTCCAATTCCCAATCCACAAATAAACCAAACATTTTAGGGGAGTGGGTCATTCCAATTACCATTCCAATTCATTCCCATTCCATTATCCATTCCAATTCCACCTTGAACCAAACAAGCCCTTAGATGATTTATAAAGCAATCAATAATAACAACAAACAAGATCCATCAATAAAAATGTCAATGCATCCAAATGCTATTAATTAAGTTTGTAAAGAACACTAGGACTCAATTCTCTCCAGCCCATTTAGCGCTTATTTGGCCTGTATTTTTGTGGACCTCCATATTAATATTCTTATACGGCATTTCTGAACATAAATACAAAAAAAAAAAAAAAAAAAAAANAATATGTATACTTAATTTTCCAATATATATTCTGAGTTCGAGTTCTTGTAGTAATTATTAGTGTTAACTCAAAAAAATGATAATTTAAAGATAATTAATTTGTTAGTTCCTAGACCTTCGGCCTCTAAATTTTCGACCAGTTACATTTTGGTTCCTAAGTTTTCACTTAAATAGTTTACTTTGTGAATTGCATGTATATATAATTTCTTGCAATGTTTTTGAGGTGTTTATAATTTCTTGCAACCTGTGGGTATATTTTTCATTAAAAAACTATAATTTTTTCTATGAGTTAGAGCCTATAAACAAATGATATATAAAATGGTATTTTGATGGAAATGAAAAGAAAAAAAAAGAAGTGATACTCAAGCTACTACGTACGTAGATTGAGATGCTATAATTTATAAATGTTTAATTTCAGTGGAAGGACAGTGTATGAACAAGTTATAATTGTAGTTGTTAGCATGTATCTGTTAATTAACATTTCATAAATATTTTTGCCGTATTTTTCATGGAAATTAAAATGTTTCTATTACATGTATATCCTTTCGCGTTTATGAAGTATAATGACCCTAAATACTAATGGTAAAAACATACATAATTTACTCGTACTATAGATAAATTTGAAACAGTTACTCGATCTTTCATAGGTTTGATCCGACGTACCAATCAACCTTTCAATTCATTTGATTTCAATAGTCAATAATATTTTTACTTCAAAATCTGAATACTTGATATAATTCTTGCAACTATAAATTAGTTAAAGTAAATAATTAATTTAAATTGAAGTCAAAATGCCGTCGACCGACTCAAATCAAACAAATTGAAACGATGGAGAGTAAAATCAAAATTTTAAAAAGTCAAATAGTCATTTCAAAATAGTTCATAATTGAAATAAGTTCTGTATATTTTTTGAATAAAAATTTAATTTACGTACATATTTCTGGGTAATTTTAAGCATCTGTTAAAAAATGAAACTCTTTGCTATGGTGGACACGTTTTATAGACTCGCTATTGTGCATTTAATTGTGCTCGTGATATGTAGCAGGGTGTTGAGGACAACGTGCACCGGTGCATTAAATAATGGTCCAAATTTTTAATAATTCATACTTTTTCGCAACTTTGCTATATATCATCAGATTTAATTTTAAGAGAACATGTAACGTGCGAAATTATTTCCCTGGTCGGATCCACACCAAACTATTTTACTACTAAAAATATCACACGCGCGCGCGCGCACACACACCACACACGTATGAGTTTGGCTTGTATACTTTTACAAGCACGTTAGTCTCTGTGCTATCGTATCGTTTTCAATACTGAAACTTTCGAATCGACAATCGACTTTATTAGATTTGATTTAAAATATTTAAAGTATTTAAAAAATAAAATTTATAATTTTTTTATATTATTTACTTAGTGATCGAAAGGATTCAAAATCAGCGGCTGAAGATAAAATTCTTACAAAAAGTGACGATATGACACTAAAATTTTAGGTCAAAGATATTAATTTTATTTTATATAGCATAAAAAACTCTTTATTAAAATTTTACATAATTTGAATATTTCTACACCCGGCTCATCACGGTAATTAAAATTATTTTCTAGATACTCTAAATATTTTCGTGAAATTTATTTTTTAGATACTCTAGATATTCTAGATTAAGTGTGATGGAGTCGATTGTTGATTTGAAACTCTCAATATTAAAAATAACTTAATAGTACAGAGATCGCTATATATGCTTCTAAAAACATATATGTATATATATATATATAAAACTAGCCTACTATGCTATTAATAGCACCAAGTCATTGGTCGGTACAATTAGGTTTTCTGTCCTTTTTATAATGCTATACAATTTACTAAAATATTGTATTATAGATAATTTATTTTAAAAGTTTTAATGAAAACTCTGTAAAATTCTTAAAGAATTTAGCAAGATTTTATGAGAATTTGTTGTAAATAATATAAGGTTATAAAATCAAAACTTTATGTCCAAATACCATTTCAAAATGCACTATTAATAGTTCAGCTTAGATACAATGGAGAATATATATATATATATATATATTCACATTTAGATGATTTATAAAGCAATCAATTATAACAACAAACAAGATCCATCAATAAAAATGTCAATGCTTCCAAATGCTAATAAGTTTGTAAAGAACACTAGGACTCAATTCTCTCCAGCCCATTTAAGCGCTTATTGGGCCTGTATTTTTGTCGACCTCCATATTAATATTCTTATACGGCATTTCTGAACATAAATACAAAAAAAAAAAAAAAAAAAAATCTAAAAGGGCACATTTCGTCAATTGATGATGCTTAAAGTGTTATAAGATAATCTATTATTAGATTTAAAAGTATCGGCAAATAAAAAGTCGTCGCATATTTGGCAATGCTTATACAATGCATCGGTGAGATAAATTCTGACAATTTGAGTGTCAAAACATAAAAGAATAATGTAATTTATCCTTCAATAAATTGGTTTAATACAACAGACCATTTATACGATGACGTTTTATAAAGCGTCGTTATTTGTCATACACTAAGTACGTTTGGATGCTTTTTCAAACGTCATTATAAGTAAAAACGTACGTTCTTATAATGAGATTTTTTTGTAGCATGTTCATATATGCATGGTACCCTTCATTTTTATTTTATAGCATGTTCATGCATGGTGCCCTTCATTTCATGCAGGGAGTCACATATGTGTTGTTCTCGGCGACGATGGCGGCACTGCAGGGTTCGCTGATTGCCGTCACGGGGGTCGGCTCCTTCCAGTGGTCGAAGGTCTGCAACATCTACACGCGGTTCTGCGTGCAGGTTGGCGGCAGCCTCATCTGCGGCATAGCCGCATCCCTCGCCATGGCCGTCGTGTCCTCCCTCTCCGCATACCGACTCTTCCGCCTCTACCCCTCCGTCGCACGGTCCGCCTCCCCGCGCCGATGGCGGTGTTGGGCCTTGTTATAGCACTCTGGTTGTCACAATACTTTAGGTTGGATAAACCCATATGTGGGCTTTGTATTGTACCATTCTTGTAGGGGGTATGGGTATGTGTATGTGTGTTTGTGTTTATGATTGTGTTTGTATTTGTATTTGTTTGTGTGTGTGTGTGTGTTTTTGATAAATATGTATGGTGATAAAGATAAAAAAAAAAAGAAATAAAAAGAAGTCAACATTAAATGGGTTGGGTTGGGGAAATGGACCTCATCTTAATGGTTATTTAGGCCCAAAGGGCCTCTACATCAATTAGCATGACTTTTTGTGGTGTCTATTACAGTTAATCTATAACGAAAGTACAATAATTAATAAAAAAAAAATACCGACCGTCCTTAGAGCAAGTGACAAAGGGCTTGGTGGTTGGTACCCGAGACCCAAGTTCAAATCTTAGTTGATTCACATTTCCAGCTAAGTTTATTTCTAAATGAAATAAACGAAAGTTTATTTCTAAATAAAATAAACGAAGCGGGTAGCGTGCTACCTATCTCTAAAAAATAATAATAATAAAATTTAAATTAAATTAGTGTTTTGCTATATACACTATAACAGAATTAGGTTATAGGGATACATGTTTGGAACACTTTTGTGTAAGATTATAAACAAAAAAAAAAAGAAAAATCGATCACCATAGACGAAGAACCCTTCGTTCTCCTCTTCCTCCGCCACCGCAGCCAACGAGGTAGAGTTCCGGCGGTTGCTAAATACTTAAATAAGTGTTGGTAAATTAGCAACACTCTTTTTAGGTTATAGCGACACTCTTAAACTGTCACTATATACATAACGACCTCACATATAGCAGCACTTTGTAAAAGTGTCGGTAATTTAGTCAGCAGCACTTTTTTTAACCTGTACCGATATTTACAAGTGTCGCTATACACCGTTTTTATTGTAGTGATAAAGCAGCGAAAATATGTTTTCGAAAACTAAAAACAGGAACTTTTATTTGAAGCTTCCTCTTTAATTCGCTATTGTTTGAGAGAATTTATTGTAATGCTTTCATAATAGATTATTAGACTCTGGATATGTACTTGGGAATTTGCCATACGTACGGACACCCAATTAGAAATTCAAGCAATTACTTTAATTCTCAAAAAAAAAAGAAGAAATTCAAGCAATCTCAAAAAAAAAAAGAAATTCAAGCAATTACCACACAATACCAAAAATAAGTGTAGCAATATTACTTTAATTCTCATATTAGCTATCTCGCATATAATCAATCTTTGAAACATTGAATATTGAACGCATTCAATTGAATAAAATATAATTCAAAAGCAATGAGGAAATTTATATAGGAATTGGGCCCTAATGTCTTGTTAAATGTGAGTAGGATAGTGATTTATAAAGAATACATCTATCCCTGCATGCATGTTATCCTAACAAATATATGTTAGAATAGATGGAATCATCTTATGTCTTACGGTCCTAAAAGAATGAAGAGAACGAAAAGAATATGATATCAAATTCCCATTTATAGTAAACAAGAATTTTAGTTAAACTGCATTCGAATTCAGAATTGGGACGGAACACTAGCAATTTGAAACAGCAAATAAAACAAGGAATCCAACGTATTATGTGTACGTAACATTCAATACTAGACTTGATCATTTTGTTTTGAAAGATCAACTAAGATCGATTAGTAAGCATAAATAAATGCACATGAATATATGTATATATGTATATATCTACGTATCTATATATATATGTGTGTGTGTGTGCGCGCGCACACGCATGTATGTGCAACGACTTCTTATAGAAGTTGATTAGTCTAAAGCTAGTTTACTGAAAGAATTCCTGAACAATAATTGTTAACTACCTACAGTGGTAACTTATCATCTTCTAGATGATCAAAAAGTGTCAAAAATGAATAAGTTAGGTTTTTAAATTGGGTGCGAGGTGACACTTGGTGTACTGACCCCACTACAACAGAATTAGGTTATAGGGACACATGTTTGGGACACTTTTGAGTAAATGTCCCATTTATGCTAAAACTTCAAAAAACATCTACTAATGCCTAAATATAAAGCCCAATCCAACCAAAAATAAAAGATTACTCCACTCAACCCATCACACCCAGTCCATTTGGCCCGATTACAAACAGAAAAGAAAAAAAAAAAGAAAAATCAATTACCATATTTTCTTCTCTCTTCACTCAATCTACTGAAATTCTAGACGAAGAGTAGGGGTGGAACTGGGCCGGGCTCGGGTCGGATAATACTATGCCCAAGCTCAGCCCAAAAAAAATGTTGGGCTTCGGGTCGGGCTTTTAGCCAATTTTGTTTAAAAATTAAGGCCCGGTCCAAGCCCAAGCCCAGTGCCCATTACCCATCGGGCTTTGTGAAGGCCCATTTTATACATTTATCATATAATACATAAATACTTTTATTTGTATAATAATATGTACCATATATTTACTCATAGATATGTATAATTAATTAATTATATATAATAATACTATTAATATATCCTAATATGGAACTAAATATTTTGTTAATATATAATATATCCTCATATATATAGAAGTATATACCATTAGTAACACTATATACTATATATGATATATTATATAATTTATTCTTTTTATAAATAAATATTATATATATATATATATAATTAAATATTTTATTTTAATAATTAATATATCGGGCTTTTGGGTCGGGCTCGGGCCGGGCTTGGACATGCCCAAATAGGCCCAAAATTTTTTCGGGCCTAAATTTTGAAGCCCGGCCCGAACCCAAAGTTAAGTTTTTAATACCCAAAGCCCGCCCAAAACATCGCCCATCGGCGTCGGCTTGTTTAGGCCGCCCAGTTCCACACGCCTAATCAGAAGATGTCATTCCTGTCGTCCTCACTCCGTCACTTGCCAGCAGCACTGAGATAAGAGTTTTCGGCGGTTGTAATCTTAACTTAGAAGTGTTGAGTAATTATGGCACACTCTTAAGTTATAGGCGACACTCTCTTAACTTCACTATATACCTAGCGACCCACATATAACACAACTTTTTATAAAATGTCCGGTAATTTAGCTAGCAGCACTTTTTTTGACATGTCGTCCTGAACACTTAAAGAGTGTCGCTATAAGACCGTTTTTTGCTTGCTATGCTTCACCATTTTTATCACTTGGAAAACCATCCTAGTGAACACAACAGAGGAAAAGGTGCACTTGAGTTGAAAGATTTTGGTTGGATTAGGTTAACAAGTCTATTAGTCTTCTATTATGATAACTTGAAAGAGATGTTGCATTCACATTGAAAGCTAATCCATGTGCAATGCAGCAAGTGCTTAGTTCTCTAGTCAATATCCATGCTTTGGCATTGAATCGATAAAAAAGCCATCTTGGGGAGGCAACTCAATCCTTCCCATGTCTTTGTTAAATCGAACTACGTTATCAACCCTCCAACGCCGACAAAGTCTTTGGAGATGATAAAGAGCTTGCATTAGGTCATTTTCCGCGAGATCATTCAATATCTCCCACGTCTTACGAGTTTACGTACTTCGCACTTCTGAACCGATTTTTGGCATTCTACAAACAGTTAAACATCTTGAGCTATGAACTTAATTACGCGTGTGAAGTTGAATCTTTTCAAAATACCAAGCGCGAGTGAGTAGTTGATATTCAAAGAGTTAAACTGTAGTTAATTTTACGACAAGGAAGGTACGTAGAGATAAGTTAACTTGATGAGATGGACGCCTGTGGAACATAAACACCACACATGCATCGAACAACTCCTTTTATTGTTGATTAGATGTATAACAGTTTTTCAGTCTCAACTTTGTGCTACAGGTTCAACACAAAGGTGTTATGCTTATTCTATCACTTGCTATATTGAGCTGAACATGATTAAGTAATCACTTCTGAGTCCTAAAAGAAGTGATGATACAAGTAACAGCCGCAAATAAGAATGCATAGGGTAAGTAGTTGTGAGGGGATGTTTCCTTCTCGTTTTTGCTAGCTTGAGGGGAATTCATTCACGAAGAAAAAAAGAGAAACTTTAAATTGATCAGCCACCCTAGATGTGGCCTTGCCTACATGAGTCGATGCAATGATGACAAGCGGAAAATGAGTGTTAGTAGGGTGACTAGTTAATTACACAAAGAAATTGATAAAAGATCGATGTTGTATTAAATCGAGTTGTTTTACGAACAAAATATACCGGTGAAACAGTCTAATTCACTATCGCACAACTTTAAATTTTGAAGGCTGCATGTGATAATTTTTTAAAATTATCCTATATAAATATGAAGTTCCTACAATAACATTTTTTTAAATCATCCTATATAAATATGTATATTTGAAACAATATTTGTATCGATCATCAATGTCGATATATATTGATAGAAGAAAAAAAGGGAGGGGTGTGTGTGTGGGAGGGGAGGAGAAATGAGTATTTTCCCTCTCTATTATCCTCTCACTAGGGATGTTAATAAGGTATGGAACCCAAATTTTATCACAAACCCGAACTCCAGAATAAACGATATATTTCAATTGAGTATGTATATAGATTTGGATAAGGATATAAAAATAAAAACCGACAGGATATGGATTCGGATATGGATTTTGACTTGACCCGAGCCACCGATCCCCGACCAACCCAACCCAGAATCTCGAATTATATTTTGTATTATATTAATATATATATATATATATATATATAAATATATAATATATATATTATATATATATATATATATATATATATATATATATATATATATAAATTTGATGTTATATTTGAATTTGTATTTTAAAAATTTAAATTTAATATAATATATTTTGAAATATTAAAAAAAGAAATAATTGTTTCGGGTTCAAATTTTCGGGTTCGGGTTCGGGTTTCGGATTTTTGGTCGGGTTCGGGTTTGGATATGGATTTTTAAAATTCGTCGGGTTCGGGTTCGGATTTTTAAAAATCCGCCCCGAATCCGACCCGTTGACATCTTTGCCTCTCACCAAATAGTATCTTAAAATTTAGTATCTTAAGATTTGACAAGTTTACCGACCATCCCTAGCACAAGTGGCAAAAAGGTTGATGGTTGGTATCCGAGATTCCAAGTTCGGAGGGAAATGAGTATTTTCTTCTTATTATCCTCTCACCAAATAGTATCTTAAAATTTAGTATCTTAAGATTTGACAAGTTTACCGACCATCCCTAGCACAAGTGGCAAAAAGGTTGATAGTTGGTATCCGAGATTCCAAGTTCGAACCCTAATTGATTCACATTTCCAGCTAAGTTTATTTCTAAATGAAATAAACGAAGCGGGTAGCATACTACTTATCTCTCAAAAAAAGAAAAAAGAAAAAAAGATTTGACAAGTTTTCACAAAACCACTATGAAAAAATCAGTATAATTAGATATGCTGATTTTTTTTCTAATTATATATAAAAATGACTTAGTGTATTATTGCCACCTCTGGAGATTAGTCTTATAAAAATGAAATTTAGAAAACTTATATATATTTAATTTAGTCTAAAAATCAGTATTTTTTAATTGAATATGATACCAGAACAATAATATATCTATATTTTTTTAATATAGTAACTATTTATAATGTCATTCTGACATTACTAGTTTAATCAGTGATTGACTCTTGATCCAATAATATTTTTGGTTTTGTTCGATCCGATTTTTAAAATATTGATAAGTGAGGGGTTTTGAAGGCCGTAATTGTGTCACTTTTTGACATAATTTGTCAAAACAAATAATGAAGATAGATTTTTATTTTTATCGAAACTTATCCTTCATATCCATCTATATATATATACGCCATACTTAACAAGCCTTATAGATTACAACGAAAATCAATTAATACTTTTCTAGTGTTCATAAGCACTATAAATCTTTGCCTTCTTTATAAGAAATATTCCATTTAAGCACTATATAACACTTATATTAAATTATATAATTTATATGGAATACTTGCTATGTAAAGAATATTTTGATCTCCTGTTACAATAAATGTAACAATCGCTTCTCCCCAAAACTTACATTGTTAGATAAGAGTATTTTTATATTTTAAAATTTGATACTAATTAAATAAAATAATTATTTTAAAAAAATTTAATAAAAATAATATTTTTATATTTTTATATTCAAAATGGCCATAAATGGAGGCAACAACACTTTCCATCTCTCTCCACCCACCGTATTCTCTTCCCTCTCACTACCTCTATCTTATCTCCCGAAATTACCATCCTACTTTAAAATTCTAAAACTAAATAGGCATTCATAATTGCTTTATCTATGTAGCTTGGTTTTATATACTTAGTAAATAAAGCAGATAGGGTGTTATCTCTCTATAGCTCTCTCTCTCTCTCTCTCTCTCTCTCTCTCTCTCTCTCTCTCTCTCTCTCTCTCTCTNGTGCCCACCATTTTTTATCACTTGGGAAAACCATCCATGAACACACAGAGGAAAAGGTGCACTTGAGTTGAAAGATTTGGTTGGATTAGGTTAACAAGTCTATTAGTCTTCTATTATGATAACTTGAAAGAGATGTGCATTCACATTGAAAGCTTAATCCATGTGCAATGCACAGTGCTTAGTTCTCTAGTCAATATCCATGCTTTGGCATTGAATGAAAAAAGCCATCTTGGGGAGGCAACTCAATCTTCCCATGTCTTTGTTAAATCGAACTACGTTATCAACCCTCCAACCGACAAAGTCTTTGGAGATGATAAAGAGCTTGATAGGTCATTTTCCGCGAGATCATTCAATATCTCCCACGTCTTTAACGAGTTTACGTCCTTCGCACTTCTGAACCGCATTTTTGGCATTCTCCAAACAAGTTACAACTCTTGAGCTATGAACTTAATTACGCGGTGTGAAGTTGCAATCTTTTCAAAATACCAAGCGCGAGTGAGTAGTTGATATGTCAAAGAGTTTAAACTGTAGTTAATTATTACCGACAAAGGAAGGTACGTAGAGATAAGTTAACTTGATGAGATGGACCCCTGTGGAACATAACACCCACCATGCATCGAACAACTCCTTTTATTGTTGATTAGATGTATAACAGTTTTTCAGTCTCTAACTTTGTGCTACAGGTCAACACAAAGGTGTTATGCTTATTTATCACTTGCTATATTGAGCTGAACATGATTAAGTAGATCACTTCTGAGTCCTAAAAGAAGTGATGATACAAGTAAAGCCGCAATAAGAATGCATAGGTGTAAGTAGTTGTGAGGGGATGTTTCCTTCTCTTTTTGCTAGCTTGAGGGGGGAAGTTCATTCACAAGAAAAGAAAAGAGAAACTTTAAATTGATCAAGCCCACCCTAGATGTGGCCTTGCCTACATGAGTCGATGCAATGATGACAATGCGGAAAATGAGTGTTAGTAGGGTGACTAGTTAATTACACAAGAAATTGATAAAAGATCGATGGTGTTATTAATCGAGTTGTTTTTACGAACAAAATATACCGGTGAAACAGTCTAATTCACTATTCGCACTACTTTAAGATTTGAAGGCTGCATGTGATAATTTTTTAAATTATCCTATATAAATATGAAGTTCCCTACAATAACATTTTTTTAAATTATCCTATATAAATATGTATGTTGTGAACAAATATTTGTATTCGATCATCAATGTTGATTATATTTGATAGAAGAAAAAAAGGGGAGGGGGGTGGTGGTGGTGTGGGGAGGGGAGGAGAATGAGTATTTTCCTCTCTTATTATCCTCTCACTAGGGATGTTAAAGGGTATGGACACCCGAAATTTTATCCAAACCCGAACCCGAATGAAACGGATATATTCAATTGATATGGATATAGATTTGGATATGGATATAAAAAATAAAAACCCGACGGATATGGATTCGGATATGGATTTTGATTGTACCCGATCCGAACCCGAATCCGAATTTATNTTACATGATATATATTTCGGAGCAACATTTAATATTTCATCTTGATAGGAGTATAACAGCAATTTAGTAGGGGTGTAACAGCAATTGTTTCTAAAAACTTTATATAAATACGCTGCATCGATCATCTACATCTTATCTCCTACACCCTTTATATTCCACGCACACTCTCTCTCTCTCTCTCTCTCTCCCTCTCACTCTCTAGCATGGACCTGAACCTAGACCTGGGTCTCGAACCGGAACCGGCGGTTCGAGCCGAACCGGCCCGGCTTTTTTCATGCAACTACTGCCAACGCAAGTTCCACAGCTCGCAGGCGCTGGGCGGGCACCAGAACGCGCACAAGCTCGAGCGGAGCCTCGCGAAGCGGAGCCAAGCGCTGGCCGTGTCCGGGTCGAGCCGGCCGGGGACCGGGGCCGGCCGGTTCGGTTCGGCCGGGTTCGACAGCGACCGCAGGGGTTGGGCGTGGGTCGGGAGGATGCATGGTTTTGTTGGTCACGTTGACGTCGCGGTTGACAAGGGTGAGCTCGCCGATGAGATCGACTTGTCTCTTAGGCTATGATGTTAAATATATTGATCAACTACTTAATTACATTCTTAATGCAATGTTAGTTTGTTTCTTAATTACATATTTCGAAACAAGTATTAATTTGAACATGTGATATGTTTTTTTTAGATTTGTTTTAGTTGTTTAATTGTTGGATCTACAAATCGCTCACTTCCTATGCAGGTGTTAAATATAAAAATATATAAATTAATACCGTTATCTAATAGCTTAAATTTTTTACAATACAATTGTTGTTTCATATGATATCAGAGTAGGAGGTTCTGAGTTCGAGTCATGCCTTATCAGACATGAGGTGGAGTGTTAAATATTAAAAAATATACACACCGTTTTCTAACAGCTTAAGCTTTCAGAGTATGACGGCTGTTTCGCAGTTTCATAGTAGGTCATATATATTATACAGCTTAAGCTTTTAGAGTACGACGGTTGTTTCACAGTAGGGTCATATGCGTTATACAGTTTAAGCTTTTAAAATACAACAATTATTTCACAGCAGGTCACATGCGTTATATATTTATGTATCTTATTTAGAACTGTCTAATCTAAGATTGTTTGAATTCAGGGGTAAGGAATATTGACATATTTCGTTCCTTTTGTTTCCTTTTGTTTTAAAAATTGGGAGATCGAGTAGGTTTTAACTTTTTTTTTTCTCTATCACAGTCACAAGTTGGGCATTTGAATTAATTTGGCAAGGTCCAAAAGTTTGGAGTTGTGCAAAAAATTTGGAGAATTTGTAAGAAATTCGGCTGTAAAATCAGTTAAAGGAATAGAGATATTTGACACTGATTAATAGATTATTCTTACGTAATTATTCCATCTTTTATCTGTTTTGTGACAAGCAAAGTTAAAAACATGATGGAAACTTCATTTGGCTACAACAATGTTGCATAAAAGACGAATTGATTGATTAATTGAAACGTTATCCACATTTTTCTACAATTTTATGGTCAACAATATATCACACAAACATATATATACCGAGATAATTAAGAAATGATTCACAAATTTTTCAAAAAAATATGATAATATTGTTTTCTATGTTGCTATAACTTCTTTTATTTATCAAATATTTAATTTTCAACTAAAAATTAATTAAAAAGTACCAAGAGTTAATGCAGTTTAGACCAGGCCATTAAGACAAAACCCTTCAACTATTTAATTAACATCTTTACTGTTCGAAACATATATATCGTTGTACGTTTTTGAGCCACCCGAGATCGATCCTGCAGAGACATTCCAATCATTGCACGTAACTTGCCATTCAAAATTTTTCATGAGCATGGGTAGTTTCGAAAAAGTCTAATAATATTTTCAAATTACCATGATTTATCTTAGACATATAGTAAATACCTTCATTTAGCTACTAGATACCAACGTTATAGAAATGTAAATATTATTCGTATCTTTAATATTACATGTGAGTAAACATATATCAAAAAAAAAAACGTAAAAAAAAAAAAAAAAAAAAAAAGGATTTTAGCTGCATGTAGTACTGAACGGTTAGAGAGATCGTTGGAAAGAGCATTTGCATGTGACATAATTGAGACCAAGAATATGTATAAACCCTAGTGGTTAAAGAGATAAAATATTTTATGGTCAAATTAAGCACCGAACGTACTAACAAAACATGACAGGATATATGGAATATATTTGACATTCAATAACACACTACATATCATACATTTGTTCGTGCCAAGGATTTCTAGGGAAGGACGAGTAAAAACCTGCTCATGTAAATCAAAAGTTCTCTCAATTATGTTATTGATAAGTTGTATTAGTTACACACAAGCATGATACCTAATCATTTAATTTGTCTTTTAGATTATATATATATATATATATAGAGAGAGAGAGAGAGAGAGAGAGAGAGAGTAGGACTTGTGTACTCTTTAGAAGTATAGAAGCCTGTAAGCTTCTAATTAAGCTGTTTTCAATGATAGAATTTTCGAATCGATGATCGGCTTCTTTAAACTTATTACAATATATTTGAAGTATCGAGTCCGGCTATTGTGTTTTTAGAAGCATAAAGCACTTGGCGCTTGTAAGTTTTTCGCTATTATATTTATTCCTTTGACCATTTTCACTTGTTAGATCACACTATTCAATTACGTATCTACTCAAATCCTAGGAGACCACTATCATCCTAATCATATATTTCTTAATCCAAGTGTCAAAAACCTACAAGCACCAATAATTTTGTACTTTTAAAAGCATAGGAGCTCAATTCTTGAAATATCTAAAAAATATACTTTGCGAGTTTTCGATATCATTTACCTAGTAACTAAAAGAACTTAAATTAACAATTTTTAATGATTGATGTGTGTGTCATAACCATCCTCCACCCTGATACGTACATAATGGATATTAGATAAACCATATGGCACGTACTGAAAAAACAGATAATAAAATAGATATGTAAATGACGAGAATATAATCCAAGTAAAATTGTGGCTGTGAAAATTGAACCTAAAAGACTAATTTAGGTGCTAGATATAGTTAATTTGATCAGATTGCTAAAAAATTAATAATACTATTCAAACAACACTTCATCAATACAGAGACACTCCACAATGAAACTAACTGCATGTATCAAAAGATTACAAGGCAAACACATGCATGGGAACACTTTCACTATATATATCCTACCAATTACCAATGCCCATCCCCTATTGTCCATGTGTTAACAGACACACAAAGATTAAACAAAAAAAGAAGATAACTTATCTCTCAAAAAAAAAAAAAAAAAAGAAGATAACTCCCTGAGCCATTTTCTATGTAGATACCTGTTCCTTGTACTACAGACCATTGCTGCTGGGGAGGTGGTCACAAGATTCTGAGGCATGGATCATTGGATTGCCCCCACCACTTTAAATTTGTTAGGAAACAGAAAGAAAAAAAATAAATAATTAATCCATTGCTTAGATGCCAACTTAATTTGTACCAAGTATGGATACAGGTACCGAAGTTTAGTAAAAGCAGAAATATCGATTTCGTTGTTGACCGAAACAATACCAAGAACATTTGCCGTCTAGAAATGAACTGAATTTCGCGACATGATCAGCAACACCTCAGATCTATATATGATAGAAAGATAGTAGAACTAATGTTTAAAAATCTCTTATATACTATCTTTTGCCTTTTGGTGCAATTAATTAATGTACACTTTTAAAATATATATAAAATATAATGAGAGAGTGATGGGGGAGGAGGAAGTAGATGCTGCTGCTCACATGGGTTTATGCACTAAAACTGGGAAGCATATACATTGTCTAGTACTGTTTTGCGTTGGTTGAAACGGACAAAGGATCGAGATTCTACTTGTCGAGTCCAATTAAAATTGTAAACAAAAATAAAGAAATGAAGTATTATAGCTACAATATATAAGCTTTTGAACTGGGAGTGTAGGTAGGGGTGACAATCTCGCTCGCTAGCTATTCGCGAGTTAGCTCGTGTTCGGCTCGAAATGAGCTCTAGATCGAATCGCTCGTTTAATAAACAAACCAAACACGAGTCGAATTTTTCAGCTCGCTCATGTTCGGCTCGATAACAGCTCGAATATATATATTTTATATTTATATATATATAAATAAATAATTATATATATATAATATAAATTTTTATTATTTGGTTTTTATCTTAACTTAAATATAAAGTCTAACTCAATTATAAAAAGATCATTTATATATAAAATTTTAACTATTAGATTAAAGTCAAATGGATAAAATTTTATAAATTTATTTTCTGTATGCATCTTTCATAATTTTTTTAATTTATTGTTCATAAGTTTACTTGTATTTGGCTCGTGTTCGGCTCATTAATAAATAAAACACGAGCTGAATTTTTTGGCTTAATACTTTAACGAGACAGCTGGTGTTCGGCTCGAGCCCGTCGCCCGTCGGCGACACCCCTAAGTGTAGATATGGTAAGTTCTATTATATATATAGTTAAGTATAGCTCAAAATTAATGTTATTAACTAATTATCCTATAGTGTTTTTTCAGAAATAGTCGTGCGCTAAAAAAAAGTTTTTTTTTTCCAATGAAAAATGTCTCATTTTTATTGGTGAATCGAAATGTCAAAAGAATACTTCTAGAATAAAAAAAAAAAAGAGGGATAAATGCTTAAACAACTTCTAACCTTTATACCTTTGTTAATGACTGTTTAAACTTATAATTTTCATAACTAGACCTCCTAAACTTTATTAAATAATTCTGTCAAACGATCCCCTAAACTTTGAATTTTGACAACTAGGTCCCCCTAAACTTTATTAGATAATTCAATTGGGTCTTCCGCTCAAGCAAAGTTACTGATTTGTGGCATATTTTACAAATGATCTTATAATTAAAGCTTCAAAAACTACGCCCACACAAAAAAAAACTTACTTTTCTCTTCACGGATAAAATTAAAGTATAAGAATTGAAGAATAAACTAAATCCAATTTTCATTTTTATCGGTTTTTTTCAAAATTAGAATAGAATAGAATAAGAAAGAATAGATAGATTTTAATATGTTTTACAGACATTTGCCAAGAATTGGTGTTCAATTACTTACTTTCTTTGATAAATAGAGTGTTAAATATAAAAAAATTTAAAACACAGTTCTCTAATAGCTTAAGCTTTTAAAGTACAACAATTGTTTCACATGTATCAGAGCAGGAGGTCCGAGTTCCATTCACGCCAGATTCCTAGTATATTAACTTTCTCTCATTTAATTCAAGCCCACGTCATGGGCCGACTTAAAAAAGAAAAAAAAAAAAAATCTCGAGCCCAGACGTGAGAGGAAGTGTTAAATATAAAAATATTTAAAATACCGTTCTCTAATGGCTTAAGCTTTTAGAATACAACGGTTATTTCATAGAAAATTTATCGTTAGCTAATCAAATTACCAAAATTTAAAGTTCATGGGCCTATTTGCCAAAACTCCAAAGTTGGGGAGGTGTTCGTACATTTAAATGTTAAAAAGCTTTTATACAAGTGGTATTGTTGGGCTCTTAACGGGTAGAAATGTGAGCCCATCCAATATGAGCCCCCTTCAACCAGTCTCAAATGGGCCACGTTGTAATCTGGCCCGAGCCGTTTCGACCGAACCGGTTCCCTTCCGGTTCAATTTTCCCAAAATCGCTTTTCGCACCCGCGCTTCTCCAGTGCGAACAATAGCTGCTACCGAGTCGTCCTCTCCCCGGTCGCTCTCTCAGAAACCCTAGCCATGGCGACGACCCCGCCCATCTCCGCCGCGAACGATGCCGCGGCGGCGCCATCCACCACCATCTCCCACGTCATCTTCGACATGGACGGGCTCCTCCTGGGTCTCTCTCTCTCTCTCTCTCTCTAGATCCCTCTCTCTCTAGATCGAAGTCTCTAATGGGGTGGTGCGATGGCGATAGATACGGAGCCGTTCTACACGGTGGTGCAGGAGAGGATCCTGGAGAGGTTCGGGAAGGTGTTCGATTGGTCGCTGAAGGCGAAGTTGATGGGGAAGAAGGCGATCGAGTCGGCGCGGATCTTCGTGGAGGAGTGCGGGCTCGTGGGGATGCTCACGCCCGAGGAGTTTTTGGAGGAGAGGGAGGGGATGCTGCAGGAGCTCTTCCCCACCTGCTCCCTCTTGCCCGGTGAGTCTCCCATTCCAGATCCGTTGCTTTCTCTGTGTCTGTGTTTCGCTCGTTCTGCGAAACAACCATTTTTTTAATTTTTTTCTCCCTCCAAAAGCCTAAGTACTGGAGAATGGTGCTTTTAGAATTAAATGAGAAAGTTAACAGATACTAAGAGTCTGATGGAATTCGAACACAAGATCTGCTACTTGGATACTGTGTTAAAGGATGTAAAGCAACCGTTTTTCTTCAAAAACTTACAGAGTACCAGAGAATGGTGGTTTAGTATTATATATTCAACAGTTACTTCAATTATGATGCAATGTGGATGATTGGGGTGGAGTTATGATGCTCTGTGTGTGTGTGTTGGATGATTGGGGAATGGAGTTATGATGCGTGCGTGCGTGTCGACGTGTGTGCCCGCGCGTGCATGTGCATGCGCGTGATGTGCGTGTGTTTAGGGTTTGGGGGGAGGAGGAGAGAAAGTGCGTGAGTTAGTTAAGGTGTGTTAGGGTTTGGGGGGCACGAGAGAATGGGCGGGCGGGTGGGCGAACCGGCGCACTAGACTTTGGGGAGAAGGGGGGAAAGAGAGAGAGAGAGAGAGATAGATATGGTTTTTCAGGGGATTAGACCGAGAAATGGAAGGAAATGGATTGTTGTTTTGTTATGAATGTGATATGTAATTGTATTTTCTTTAGGGCAATTACATGTTTCTGTGCCTTTTTTGGATACGTAGAACGAGTAATGATGGACATAACCATATCATATCTCCATATTTTTGCCCAATTTTGAATATAATTATTTGATACTTTTGGACTGTGGGCGACGGATCTACAATTGAGTTCTTGTTCGTACAGGAGTGGAACGATTGGTAACTCATCTTCATAAAAATGGGATACCGATGTGTGTTGCTACCGGGTAATTATTCATTGACCCCTTCTATTACTCATAGTTGTGCTTTGGGTATTTTAGTTCTCTCTTCAAATCATGCATGTTATCTCCAAAGGGGACCAATTCCTTTAAGCTCATCTTGTTTGACTGTATCAAAATCAATTGTCGCGATCATCCATTTTGCTCACTTTTTTACACTTTTAGATCCTACAAACGGCATTTTGAGCTTAAAACACAAAATCACGGTAAAATCTTTGCAATGATGCATCATGTCGTCATGGGAGATGATCCAGAAGTAAAGAAAGGCAAGCCGTCTCCTGATATATTTCTTGCCGCTTTAAAGAGATTTGAGGTATCATCGTTTATTTCATTTTTAGTACCAGAGATTCTTGTTTGCTCCACCGAATCTTTTGCAATGGTTCATTTTATTTTGTTCTTTTCTTGCTTTAACTGCTTGTTTTCAGGATAATGTAGATCCAAGTAAGGTCTTAGTTTTTGAGGATGCTCCATCAGGAGTAGCAGCAGCTAAAAATGCAGGAATGTGAGTAGCTTTTTGTGAATTTTCTTTTACAAGAGGAAAAAAAAAGTTTCAAACCTCCTTGAATTTTCCCCTCAATTGAAAATCACTACCTAAGTTTAAACTGTTGAAATTTATTACATGAACAATCTATCTATTTATTTGAATCAACCACCTAATTTGGACAAGTTCTCTAATTGTCATTAGCATGTGGCTTTCACGCAACCGTAATATAAATATTCCAGACCCTCCCTGAACTTTTGCTGGATAGCAAAATCACCGACAAACTTTAAAAGTTCAAGAGGGGTCTGGCAGCTAGATGACTAGACGGAATTTTGTGGCTGGATGGTTGCTTTGAAACCAATATAATGTTCAGGTAGTAAATGACAAATTGTTGAACTTCGGGTGGCGAATCAGTGGGGTGTGGAGTTCTGATGCTTTTTTTCCCGTACTTTTGAAGTAGCTTTAGTAGAATCATTTCTCATCTGTTTTGCTTATGATGTATCTCAAAATAGTTGTTTGGAAGAAAGGGAAATGATAGTTTGTGCAAATTATCCAACTGAAGGGGCCAGTTCTCAGTTCTCTGATTTATAGTGAGACTATTAGAGATTTTCAGCAAAATTTCTGTTCATTGGCTGCACTCTTTTGTACTTCTGAATCACGTCCACTTTAATTGCCCCAAAATTTTCTGAATCCCTCTGAGATGACCATCTACGAAATGTGGAAAACACCTGATGAAGGCCATTACCCAATTACCTATGCTTTTTGTGCTTTGGTATTCCGAAGAAAAGCTTGTGATGTTCACCTAGTCGGACCGTTTTGCATTCTCTTTCTAAATATTACGTGTGTATACATATGAACAAATGATAACTTAAAAATGAAAACTCCTAATACCAACTCTTGCAGAATGTCGTTAATGCGTGCACTCTGAAATAGTTTCAGATGTATCTGATCATTTCGATAATACTCCAGGTTCGTGGTAATGATACCAGATCCAAGGTTGGATGCTTCTTACCATAAAGACGCCGATCAAGTGCTCAGTTCCCTTCTGGATTTCAGACCAGGCGACTGGGGCTTGCCACCTTATGAAGATTAGAATTGAAGACCTGTCTGCTTCGGGAACCTTGCTTCCTCTACTTGAGGCAAAACCCTAATTTAAATTCTTTTCGAGGCAATTTTTTTTAACGGAATAAGTGGTTCTCCTTAGTTTGCAGTTTTATCTGATAGAAAATATACTCTGTTTTCTGTTTAGAGAAGTAGAAAAAGTACAAGTATTTATTGTGCTGGAATATGTTTCTTGCTTGTTTCTGTACTCATTCGAACAGTAGATAGAAATCGGCAGTTGAACGCACCTCCCAGCTGTTTATGAATCCTGAATTTAGGAGGGTCATCGTCCTTTGATCGACTTCGAACAAATAATCCGTTCTTTATCATCGAGGAATTCTCTTAGCATTTCAAAATTCTGAAACACTTTTCAGATTTTTCTTAACATTCAGAAGTATCGAAGCTGTTGCGTTTGAAGAATGCACTGCCATGCATTCTCGCAATCCGCGTGAATTCACCTTCGACTGATTCAAACCTGATTCTAACCCCCTCGTGCGATTGGGATTTGAGGGTTCATGTCCGACTGCAGGTTAGGATCAGCCCTCAACCAAAGTGCCCAACTGAGCCGGAGTTGCAGCTTCTTCACACAGCAGTTAGAAGAGCAGAGTAGGCTTCTGCTGAAACAAGATTATCGATAATTAAGTGCGATTCCACCACTCATTTCTCACAATGCTCAAACAAGCTTATAGCCAGTCCATTTGTACATACGCTGCTATAGCATCTAATATATAAGCGTTTAGTTTGACTTACCCAATGTATCACCTAGTTATTTTGCCTAGTGTTTCCGACAGCCGAATCACCATAATAAATATCGAGGAGGACATACACTATTATGTTACACAGAAACTCCTCATCAGTTGGGAGTCGAAAGAATCATCATTCAAACGATAGGCGATAACGGAGTCCTCGCAAACCCTGAAGAGAAAGAAGGGGCCCAATCTTTTCTAATGCACCCCACGCCGGAACCCATGATACAAGGTTCCGGAATTCCTGTGCTTGGAAAAGTTTTATCAACAGGTGGCGCTGGCGAACTCTTTGTCGGCACGTAATTTAGGTCGGAAAACCCACTAGGAAAAGGAAGGATTTCACCACACATCCCTCAGATATCTCCCTTCCATCTGCAAACTCTTCACCATACTCTCGGTCTTGGAGCTATCCAGATGTCCCTGTAACAGAAAATTTCGAGGAAAACAAGTTAGAATATATAGATGAATTGCGAAAATATACATCAAGTGGATCATTCCACCATTGTAGTTCTTATTTCTTTCTTTTCTTCTTTTCTTGTGCGCATGGCAGGGGGTTTGTAATGTATGGGTAGTCCTTGCACTATCCCATTATTACAACTTTGTCCACACAATTTTGACATACAAACTTTTATCCTTTAGTCCTTGATATCAAACAAAAGGAAAAAGTAACTTCTCTTACAACACAACTATTATACCCTTCATGCGTAAAATGATGACCCACTACAGTTTACTTCAAACAGGAATTAAAATGCAATATATTCAAAAGTTCAAGAACTAGAGTGTAAAATGAACCGCTTATTTTAGCTTACTTCTGAATTTTAGACTGGACGATTAGTACAATGTATAAAAGACATCTAAGTACCTGTTTGGCTCGGCTTTTGCCGGGCCAAAATGTACTTTATCCCAAAGGAACCTGTTTGGCAACCCAAAGAGTACCATTACGGACCGCAAAAAGAGCTGCCTGCATTCCAACCACAGAAGCTCCCTTATTGGAGCTTGTGTGTTAAAATAAATAAAATTGCGGCTTCGGCTCACCCCCACCCCACCCCTCTCCCTCTCTCTCTCTCTCGTTAATTCTACTTAAATTTAATTTTTAGTTTTTTTTCAATTAACCTCTCAAAGTTCTAATTTTTTAAATTAAATTTATTATAGTTAGTTGAATAAAAAAATATTAAATATAATAATTTTATTAAATGTTAGCCATTAATTATCTTAATTTTATTTTCTAAAAAATAATTACAACCAATAAATTTGATATAATTTTTATAAACCTGTTAATTTAATTGACCCATTTTTTGAAAAAAAATTAAAACATGAAGTTAAATTTATTTTCTTTAATACACTTTTAATATTAGTTTGCTAAAATTTAACAGAGTTTTTACCAAACACCTTTCTACAACAGGCGGTACTTTTATAATAAAATTAACCAAACACCCTACAGTTTTTTTTTTTTTTTTTTACCAGCGTCGCACTACTTCATGCAGCACTACTCTCCACAACTAAGGACAAACAAGGCCTAAATCAAGCAACCTCTAACATTTCGAGCAATTATAGTAATTTGGGCCATACCTGCTCTTGAACAATGGTGTGGAGAGCTCTGTGTACATCTCTAGCCATGCCTTTGGCATCACCACACACATAGATATAACCACCTTGAGAAATGATGTTCCAGATGTCAGAGGCCTGCCGAAAAGAAAGACGTTTAAAGAAAGATGTTTAGAGCAAAGATATAATTATAAGGATTAGAAGAAAAGAACAGAAAATACAATGCATTAGAGGGATCATCACTTACCTTCTCTGACATTTTATGTTGCACATATTCCTTGGTTGGACGGTCGCGAGAGAAGGCAACAATCAGCTCTGACATTGCCCCTTCTTCAAGAAAACTTTTCAGCTCTTCCTCGTAAATGTAGTCCTGCACAACATGCAATGCCGTCAGGTAAAACAGAGGAGAGGTCCACAAAACGAATATAGAAATTTAAATTTTTTGTTCCCCACAAAAAGCTATATCAGATATATTATCCATACAATCTTGCGGTTTCTGCATCCAAAGAAGAGAATGGCCCGTCCAAGTTCAGCACCAGACTTCTTTAGTGCCAGCCTTTCCTGAGAATGCCAAATGAAATAAACAAGTTTATATAAACCACTAAGTAAAATACGTACATTCAAAGTTTCAAACATAATGTGTCAAGGCACAACGAACCTGTAAGAAGCCCCGGAAAGGTGCTAGACCTGTCCCAGGACCAATCATTATGATCGGAACTGAGGTATCAGGAGGCAGTTTGAAATTTGACTGTCTCACATAAATAGGAGCCCAGCTACATTCCTGGCTCTCTTCCAATGGAAGGGAATGCTGCGAAATTTGTTAGCAGATAAATGTGTTATAATAGTTGACCAAAACATCAGAAAAAAGGAAAGACAACAGCAATCACTACCAATAATCATACAACAGACATATTAATTGACAAACAAGAGAGACCTTTTTTGTCTTTGCATTTCCTCATCAACAAGGTTAAAAGAACTAGGGATGTTTTTCTTTTATCTTTTAGGGTTTAGGGTTTAGGGCTATTTCCTAATTGCTATTGCCTGAATAGTTCATAGTCTTTAACATTAGACCTAGAACTATTACTTGCAGTATTCAAACATGTTATTCATTACCCGGTTCTATTGCCTAGCTTTTCATAAATGATTACATAAAGTGATTACCATAGAACTTGATAGTCCCCTAACTTTAAATGCTAGAAACAAGCTGATTAAACCCATTCCATATCCCATGAGCACCCCAAATACTCAAAACATGAAGCACAATAATAACTCAAGATGGTGAAATGGTTGGGGTTAAAACTTAAAACAGATTAAACTGGCAAAGCACATGCAGGTGTTACTTACCATGATCGAAAGTGCGCTAGAAATGCAATTTCAGGAATTAAATAAAGCTGAGCCATTTGAAACATCATCTTCCAGGTGGTAAAACTTTTCAGGGTAACTCTCCAACATTGTTAGTCTCTAAAAGGTTGATGGTTTACTTCATACTGCTAAGATTACAAGTAGAATATGCCCAAAGAAAATTGAAGGCTATCTTGGGCAAAAAGGAATACCTTCATCCAGGTAGAGCAGACTCCCTTGTGAATCCTTCCTGTCGGTGTTGGCCCATATACTAACGCACAAGTCACATGAATTCTAGTTGGTGCGATTCTAAGGAAGGAGAAGAAAAGGGAAAGAAATGGGCCTTAATTACACAAAGGATGAACCAATTCAAATGGAGTAAATTCATAAGTAGCTGATTAATACTTTGGGGAAGAAGATATTGAGTAGTATCTAGGCTGCAAGCGAGGAGCAACAGCTGCAAAGAAAACTCCCAGCGGAGGCTTGCATGAAGGGAATTCAGCCATAACCTCCTGTAGGCTCCTCTGACTTGCAACTACCCATTGAGAATATTCATCCTTCATTATAAATTCAAAGTGTCAATCCAATTATTCAACCAAAAAATAGTAACCAAAAGTATAAAAAGACAAGGAGGCAACCTTTCCAGCAGGAGAAGCCAAAAATCTTAAACGCTCAGCTTCATTGGGATCAGATGCATGTGCAGCCAATGCAACTAAAGCACTCTGACAAAGAATGTTACTGTAGTCAGCAAATAAAATGAAAGAAAAAGGTAATAGGTTGTATGATAAAGCAAATAGGGGACCAAAACACACACCTTTTTAGGTGAATTCAAAAGATCAGCATATCGGGTAAGTGCAGTTCTTAAGGTGCAAGGAGGGAAAGGAGGGGCCAAAGAACCGCCGCTAAGGGGAGTGCCATCCTCTTTGTCGGCGTGAATAGAGAAGTATGTCTCTGGTGAATAACCTAACAGCCTTTCTGCCTCCTCTACAGTCTCAAGGCAGTTTTCAGTATACACTCCAACATGGTCTCCAGTTTCGTATCTGACGGAAAAAGAGGTAAAAGGTGACTAACAATCCTACAACCACAAAAGATTGCCACAGAAATGATATATGGACATGAAGCAGTGGAGTTCATGAATAATAGATAGACTGTGAGAAGATCACCCCCAAAAAAAAAAGAGAGGAGCCACTGCCATAAGAGCTAGAGGATACAGGGATACACATAAAATATCCATAATTCACTAATGAAATAATTAGCATGTGTAATTCAGAATTTCTTGAAGTTTGAACATCAAATTTGCTTTCACCTTCCCTCAAATCCTGACTTTGCTATAATGCAGAACAAACTGACTCGTGAGGGGAAAAAACATTTAGTATAAAACGAGCAAAAATAGATGATACAAGTGGCATTGAATAAACTAGTTCAAAAGGAGGTCAAATATAGCTACAATTGTAGCAAATGCTGGATTAAAAAATAGCAAACTTACGTCAGACCAATGCCAGATATGTCAAACTCTAAATGAATGCAAGACCGGTCAGAAGCCAGGGTATGAAGCTCACGCCGCGCAGCCACGTTAGCCCTGAAATAAGCAAGATTTTGGTGTTAGTTATAGTCTACTAATGGCAAATACAAGCCAGAATGCTGATTTGACAATAAAACCTATCCTCGATACCTGCAGGGGTGTTGGATATCATAGAAAGCATGGCCATTTGTAAAATTCCAACTCTTCTCCACATATGCAGAATCTTCAGTGTTTATAAGTACAACCCTATACTCAGGAATGGCAGCAGTATAAGGAGTAGATGCGCCAGCAACATCATCTTCATTCCGTAGTAACTGATCTAGCTCTGGCCACAGAAGCTCTCTCCTGCACATGAAAAGCCATCGTAGCACACACAATTCTTTAGACCATCGCTTATGTTGCAGATCACATAAAACTATTTCATAATTCATACCATGCAGTAAAGTCATCCTCAATGCATTGATCATCATCTCCAAGACCAACAGGAACAATGCATTTCCCGCCTATAAAAAAATTAAGTAGAATCGAGAACTTATCTCACAATTGACAGATTGCACAGTGCTGCTCACAACCAACAAAATTCAATTAAATACAACAAATAAAAGAGGCTTAGTGCCTTAAAAAGAGTATGGCATGTTTAGAAGTACAAAGGATTAGATATAAAACGGAAACCTTTCTGCTTAATTTCTTAAAAATTTCTACATCTTTCAAGAAAAAAGAAGCACTGTTTAGGGTGGTTTGCCTTTTCCAAGGAAACAAAAGGGTAGTTAACTTAAGGCAAGTGTAATTCAAATTTAACTAAAATTTGCATTTACGCATATAAAATGACCGAAGCTTTAAATTTTATTTGTAACAGACAGCTTTTCCACATAATTCAAACCTTAAGAACTGAATTATCGTTTTAACTATAAACCTATGCAGACTGAAAAGATTTATATACTCATGATTGAAGAGGCATATAACAACAAAAGCTTCACAAAAAATTAAACACATAAAAATCTTGAGAAATTTTTGCATGACCCAACCACCAATACTCCAGTAGCAGTTATGTGGTATGCACTATCAAATATGTCCCATAAGATATATTGCCTGGAACATGTATCTAAATACTACAACAGTAAATTGAGATCGCCGGAAAACTTCAAATATTACATAAAATTTTATCATGTTTTTTCATCAGAAACATCAAGAGTAAAACTGACATTCCATACTTCCAAGTAACCTTGCTAGATTACTCTTTGTGTACGTCACATAGTTAAAAGTAATCATTACTTTATTTACATCTGCAGTGCCACTAGCTAAAGTAACCCTATAAAACAACAGTTGACATGTTTTAAATGAATAAATTACTTCAGTATAACCAAATACGTAAACAGCAAATAACTTTAAGAAAAACTTTTGACAAGGGAAACAGCAAGGTGCAGAGGAAAATGGGTAACTGGTCTTTAGAAAGTACCCTGTTCAGCAAGGAGCTCATCGATCACCTTAGCAACCTTCATTCATGGAATAAATTACATTAACAAATTGATAGTGCACATAATTACAAGCCGAAGTTACAGAAATTCACATCGCATATAAGCCAACCTTATTGAAATGCTCATATTGCTTATTGCCAAGACCAAACACCGCAAACTGAAGATCCTTTAACCACTCTCCCCTCTCTTTTCCCTGTAATTTAAATTAAAAGGATAATCAAACCTCCTCCTTACCAACAAGATAGCACTAAAAAGGCAATTGCAGAAAATTATTAAACACTTTTCCAACCTCCGTAAACCATTTATAAAACCTCGCAGCATTATCGGTCGGTTCACCATCCCCATACCTGTAAATACACAAAAGATTAGTTTTTTAATTCGGACTTCTTCTTTTCGAGAAGTAAATAGAGGCAAAGGACCGAAATTTACGTAGCAAGGAAGAATAGAACAAAGCTCTCTTTCTTCAACTTCTCTTCATACTCATCATCGTCGGCAGCGTAATCATCCTATTATCGAAATTACTCGTTAAAAAGTCACATGATTATAATAATTGTATCATCGAATCACGTCCATAAGTTGGAGGAAAAAAAACATATAAAATTACCAGATCCACTACTTTAAAAGTGGCTTTATCATATCTCGCTTTAGCCTCCTCAGCAAGCGCCTAATTAGAACACAAGAGTATAGCATAAATATATGAAAAAAGTAAAGAGATTCGAAGGATTTAAAAGCCGAGATCGGGGCCCCAACCTTAGCGAACCCCTCGGCGGTGCCCGTCTGAGTGCCGAAGAAGACGGTGACCTTCTTCCTCCCATCATCCGCCTCCGGCTCCGGCTCCGGCTCCGTCCTCACCGGCGGCGGCCGCGGCGGCTCCGCCGCCTTGCTCGGCCTCTTCGCCGCGGAGCGCCGCCACAGGAAGAGCACGGCGCAGCCGACGAGCACGGCGACGGAGGTGGCGAGTATTGCGAGGAGTAGCTCCCTATCCTCCACGATCGCCGCCGCCGACGCATTCGCCACCCCATCCCCGCCGCCGCGGGGCTTCCCCGTGAGGATCGCCGAGAGGAGATCGAGCGGGGAGGGCTTCATGGATCCGGATTGCATAGTCCCCTCCTCACAATCGCCGCCGCTGTGGAGACGATGAAGCTTCGAGATCTATCTCTCTCTCTCTCTCTCAATCTCTCTCTCTCGCTTAGGGTTTGGTGGGGGTTGAGAGAGAGAGAGAGAGAGAGAGAGAGAGAGAGAGAGGAGGGGCGTAGTGGGAAGGGGGAGGAGGAGGAAGCGACGAGGTCAAACCACCTACTCCGCTACCGGAGCTCCCGGTGCTGCGGGGTTATTAAAGCACGGTGGGAAGTGAATTTACCAAAATGCCCCCATCCCGAGTCACTCTCAGTCGCATCTACTCATCGGGTTAATCACTTACTTATAACTAATGCCACCCTTGATTATTTGACTTTTGTGACTAATTTTTACTAAAACCAAAACAAATCACCTGCACCTCAGTAGTAAACTTGTCCCCAAATATCACCACTGTTTACAGCAGTTACATGTATTTCTATTGAATGTGAATTAAAAATTAAAAATATAATATAGTTAGAGACAAATATAATTACAATATAAAAAATATAATCATACGCATTTTCTCTGATTAGTATAATAAATAATTTATTTAGTTGCATGCAGTTGAAAAATATATTTTTAAAATTTTATCATTTTATATAAAGTGAAAAAAAATATTTAAAAAATGAATAGAAAAGTAAGGTTATTTTTTATTTGAAGTTATCATATCCGACTGATACATTTGGTAAGATATTGTTCTAATTGTTACAGATGGACATTCTCATGCAGTTTTAACTGTAATAATAGTGTTTGTTATATATGCAGTTGCATGTAACTAAATAGCTCCTTTAGTTGATGTTTCAACTACTAATCAAGAAAAAATATATAATTATAATATGGTGGGCTTTGGGGGTGAAACCTACTGTATTATTGTTTTTTTTTTTTAAAAAAAAAGAAGTTCAGATTTTTATTTGTAGTGGAAAGTTTGTGCTTCCATCTACTCTCATTGTTTAAATAAAAAAGTGGTAATTACTTTGTTTTTTTTTTTTCCTGATAATCAGGTATTATGCCTTTTTTTATAATTTTATTATTCAGGGTCCCTTACTTGAATCTATGACCCTCCAATTAAAATATTCACATATCATATATATATATGAAAAAAATATGGCTAAATTACAGAAAATCCCCCTGTAATAACCCGCTTTTTCACTTTTCCCCCCTGACATCTAAAAACCTATACTTTGCCCCCCTGTAAAATAAAAAATATTCACAGGAGGGTTACGGTGTGTAAAATGACCATTTTACCCCTTGTCATTGTCGTCTTCTTCCCTATCTTCGTCAGCCGTCCTTTTGTTCGACCGCGATTCCCACCTCAATCAGCCGCGATTTCTCTCCATTTCCTTTCTCCACCTGCTCCCCTTCTCCTCCTGCACTATCGCCGCCCTCGATTTCGGCGACAGTAGGAGAAACCGAGGTCGGCGACAGTAGGAGAAGGGCAAAGAAGGCGAAGGCGAGGCGGCGGAGGACGGCGAAGGAGATGTGGGTGAGGGCGAGGCAGTGGAGGACGGCGAGGCGGCTAAGCGGTGAGGCGGCGAGGCGGCGGCGAGGTGGCGAGCCGGAGGGAGGCGAAGCAACAGGGAGATGGCGGAGGGGTATTTTCGGCATAAAAATATATTTTTTAACGGAACTCTAATGGTAGGGGGTGAAGTGCATATTTTTTATTTTAAAGGGAGGCAAAGTGTAGGTTTTTAAATATCAGGAAGGAAAAGTGAAAAAGCGGGTTATTATAATGGGATTTTCTGTAATTTAGCCAAAAAATATTACTATACCATAAATAGCATAAACCTTTTTTGAGTATGCATTCGGTTTTTGATTATCAAGCTTACATATTGTTGATCGACACGGTTAACATGATTAAGAGTATTAGAACAATCTATCAATCAAATTTTAAAATATTTTAACATAAATTACATACTAATTGAACGATTGATAATTTAACAATTTAATGACCGATATGAAGTGTTCGTTAGTTTAACGGTGTTAAGATAACCGAATTTGGTTGAATTCCTAATAAAACGTTATATGCAATATTTAAATCAAGATGAAAAACTATGATTTTTAATCTCAAATTTTGATTTTTTATTTTTAGAATTTATTTTATTTTGACCGTTCATTTTGTTGATAGCTTATATAGATAAATACTATTCAAGAATCATAAAATTTGTTTACTAAACTATTCCATTACTTTATGTCATATTTAATAGTATCAATTAGCCATTCGGAAGTTTAATTATCCTATCTACAATATTGTAATATTTTTCATGCATATATACATACATACATACATGCATATATATATATATAGAGAGAGAGGGAGAGAGAGAGTCAGACTACTATACTCTTATGAATACAAATTTTTTTGTACTTATAAATTTTCAGCCATTAAATCTATTTCACCCATTAGATTTTACTATTCAACCATAGATTTTACTATTCAACCACTGGGAACCACTATCATCCTAACGGCCCATCTTTTTATCTAATAAGTAAAAAGGGTTTGTACTCATAAAAGTATAGTAGCTTTACTATATACATATTGTACAAGACTGGAATACTATTAATAACACCAATAACTTGGTGCTATTAAGTTTTCTGCATTTGGATTAAAAGATGTGTGGTTTGGATGATGTGGGCCCCCTAAGGTCACGTGGGCAGTTAGCTAAATGGTACAATCGAACGGATGAAAATGATAAAGTAGATAAATCTTATGGCAGAAAACTTGATAGCACCAAAACATTCGTGCTATCATAGTATCTCAGTCGGACTCTCTCATCTCCTCCTTCTCTCCTCTCTTCGACCACACTCTACGTCCAACTCCTTCCTCTCGTCCCCTCCTTCCGTAATGGAGGTCTCTCTCTCTCTCTATCTATATATATATATATATGACAGAGCTGCTGTGCTCTCAGGAGCACGGAGCCTCCGTGCTCCTGAGCATTTTTGATGATAGAATTTTCAAATGACGATCGGCTCGTTAGATTTGATCTAGCGTATTTAAAGTTTCTAGAAAATAATTTTTTGCAATTGTTTGATATCATTTACCTAGTGATCGAAAGGATTCAAATCAATAATTTAATAGTTGATATCTGCCGTTTTCAAGTTTAACGGTGTAGAAGCATTCAAATCAGATGAAATTTTGATACAAAATTCTTTATACTATTTACAACAAGATCAATATTTCTGATCAAAATTTTAATACTATATCACCACTTTTTATAGGATTTTTATTTTCAGCCTTAAAATTATTGATTTTGATCTTTTCGATTGTTAGAAAATGATATCGAAAAATCGTAAAAATTATTTTCTATAAACTTCAAATACACTAGATCAAGTCTAACGAGCCGATCGTCGATTCGAAAATTCTATGATCGAAAACGACTTAGGAGCACGGAGGCCTCTGTGCTCCTGAGAGCAGAGCAGTCCTGCTCTCTCTCTCTCTCCTTCCTCCGGCACATCTCCCCCCCCCCTCCCTGATTCAGCACTCATCTTTACTCTCTCTATATATATATATATATATATATATGGGATTATATATATATAAAACCCTCACATGTTCATTTATGTAGCTTATAGGAAAGGATCATTCCTCCATTTCTAGGAGAGGGGAAACGACAATCAAAGCAAGTTGACATCATCCACAAGAAATTGGAAATAGGGAATAAAAAAAAAGTTTTCTTTTGAAGTTAATTATTTTAACTATTAATTAATTAAAATTTATATCATATATATATATAATACAAACCTAATTTTTACTAACTCACGCGATGCTGCAGATATAAAAATATTCTAAGAATAAATTTTAGTTTATATATATTTTTTATTTTTATGTAATTTTATTAGTCTATGAATTAAGTAAAATTATATAAAAGGAATTTAGTAATTAAATCTATTCAAATAAAAATAATTAAAATTGGTATACGTGCGACAAAAATTTATATAACAACTTATTAGTAATTAGATTATTTTATAAAGACTTATGTGAAAAAGATTTGGAAGAAATCTATTAAAGTAATATAAGTAAATCAATTAAAGTAATATAAGTAAATCAATAAATAATTGAAAGAAAAATAGTAGGAAGAAATTGTTTCATGCACCGGGTGTATGAATAAACCTTGTATACCAAATTTCTAAAATTCTATTATAAAAATATAAACTCTGTAATTTTTTTATACATAAAATTTTTATATGGTGTAGATCACATATATTATATTAGATTTTAATTTTACATTATTAATATTCAAAATTTACATTCCATGTATGCAGTGTAGTGCACGCAATAATTATTAATCATAGTTAAGATAAGTAAGAAGGGACCGTGGGAGAGAAATTATTATGTGCACTTGGTGTATAAGTAAATACTATACCCTACATACATTTCTAATATTCTATGATAAAAATTTAAAGGGCTTTTTTTTTGCAATTAGCCCTCTGAAAAAAAAAAAAAAAAATAAAAATAGTTCCAGCAAATTTAAATTTGCAAAAATGGTCATGAACTTACCATGTAGGCGTCACATCAGCGCCACATGGACTGATTGGGGTGTTAAGTTGAACATGATAAACCATTTACCGTGTTTAAATACGGTGAATGATTCACCGTGTTCCAGTGTTTAGATACAGTGAATGATTCACTGTATTTAACTTAATCAACTAGCCTCACCCGGCACACATGGCGCTAACGTAGCGCCTACATGGCAGGGGCAGGACTAGTTTTGCAAATTTAAATTTACTGAGGCTATTTTTAAAATAAATTTTTTTCATGGGGCTAATTGCAAAAAAAGCTCAAATTTTAAATTTTAAATTTTTTTCAGGGGGCTAACGTAGCGCCTACATGGCAGGGGCAGGACTAGTTTGGCAAATTTAAATTTTTTTCAGGGGGCTAATTGCAAAAAAAGCTCAAATATTTTTCAGCGCCACGTGGACGGATTGGGGTGTTAAGTTGAACATGGTAAACCATTTACCGTGTTTAAATACGGTGAATGATTCACCGTGTTCCAGTGTTTAGACACGGTAATGATTCACTGTATTTAACATAATCAACTGGCCTCACTCGGCACACATGGAGCTAACGTCGCACCTACATGGCAGGGGCAGGACTAGTTTTGCAAATTTAAATTTACTGAGGCTATTTTTAAAATAAATTTTTTTCATGAGACTAATTGCAAAAAAAGCCCAAATTTAAATTTTGTATTTTTTTAATATGTAGGCATTAATTGTGCGACTTAAATTGCATCTATCGGAACAGATTTTATTACAATATTAATTAGTAAAATTAATTTAAAATTTTGTTCAGTAGATGCAATTTATTAGCGGAATGCTCGCGTGCAATATTTTCTCTCTCAATCGAAGTGGAGAGTTGGGAGACACGTCTAATTACGCACCCGCCCCAGCACTCTTTTCATGTAGTAAAAAAATAAAATAAAAAAGAATAAAAGAATAGATTTTCCACTTCAGATTTGATATTTCGTACACATATTTATTAAAAAAAGACTTTAGCATCAGAATCACGGCTAAGTAGGCATTAACAGAATTTTGACAAGGAGAATAGGCTATTTTTCAAATGCATGCGATGTTGTCAAAATCTTCGGTACAAGAATAGTTTTTTTTTTTTTTTTTGAGATATAGATAGTACGCTATCTGTTTCGTTTATTTCATTTAGAAATAAACTTAGCTGGAAAATAAACTTAACTGAAAATGTGAATCAACTAGAATTCGAATTTGGATCTCGAATACCAACCACGAAGCCTTTTGCCACTTGCTCTAAAGACAGTCGGTTACAAAAATAGGTAGTGTTTTAGTTTTGAGGGTATCTTGATCTTTCCCATTTCATCTCAAATTTGTACTTGTGTGGCAACGGCATGGATCTGCTACTCAACTAGTAGATGCCAAATTAAGCTTTTCATTGTAAACGCCACAATAAAGTGGCTTACAGTTATAGCCTTATAGGTCTTCAAAATCAACAGTTGACTTTTTTCTACAGTACAAAGTTTTTATTTATTTATTTATTTAAGCATTACTCTAGAGTTATTACAAAGTTGTACAAAAAAAAAACTACTTTGAGTTTATTTTTGTGTAGTTACGTAGCGATTTTCAATCGGTTTAACATTTGTACTTAACTATTATGTAATTTTATTTCTTATACTTAACTAGTTTAAGTTTAATGTGTTGGATCGTTGGCACTAGTCATTAATTTTCAAAACTCGAACTGTCAGAAATACGCAACCAATTTATTTAAAGTATACAGATACAGCGCCCACAGGATACTGGCCCATTTAAGCCAACAAATACCCCTGTATACAGCGCCCACAGGATACTGGCCCATTTAAGCCAACAATCACCCCTCCAGCTGCATGCGGGAATCGAACCCGTGACCCTCCAACTCTGATACCACTTGTCGGATCGTTGGCGCTAACCATTAATCTCAAAAACTCGAGTTGTTAGAAATACGGAACCAATTCACTTAAAGCGTACAGATACAGCGCCCACGGATCTCGATTGTGACTCGGGCCAATCAGTCTCATGCCATTTCGAACATGACTCGGCCTACCTAGCCTCACGCCACCTTGAACATGACTCGGCCCAACATAGCCTCCCGCCACATGGCAGGATGTTGGCCCATTTAAATTAACATAATGTTTTTAGCCATTGGTTCCCAATATATACTTAGTTCTTTTCTTTGGTCATTGAACTTTTTATTATTTATTTTGATTAAATTTTGCTGTTAAAAATGCCGTTAATTTTTATGCCGTTAAAATATTTATTAAAATTAATAGTATTTTTAACTATAAAGATTTAGTTAAAAAAATACTAAGAATTAAAGAGCAAAACAACAGCTACCACTTTGTCATTGCAAACTAATTATCCACGATAGATCTTTACAGTATAACAAAATAGTTATCATAAAAATGTCGAGCGAAAATAAATAAAATGACGTGATTGTGGAGCACCATGTGCTAAATTGTGCGAAAAATTCTATAATTTTTTTTCTCATTTTATATCTTTAGATTAATGGAAAACTTAAGATAGTCAATGCAAGATTTGGACTGTTCTCTAATTCTCGCAAAGCACGAGGAAGAAATTAACTGGGACACAATAGAGTAATTAGTAATTTTTGGAGGACCTAATTGCTAGATTTATTAAGGATGAACTTTAATTCTGCGTAATAATTAATGAATTCGCATATATAGTAACATAAAAATATAAAATTTACAAATAATAAAATATAACATTTTAATAAGGGGTAATAAGGTGCAATGTGTAAATGCTAAAGAATTAAAATTTTCCTGTAGCTTTTTGAATAAAAAATTTAGGGGCTAAATTGTCATTTCATAGAAATAGTTGTACGTTTCCAACATTTCTCTCAACCAACAACTACCCAGATTTTAAAGCCGACGTTGGAAGTATCCGTCACCGTCCGTGGTTTGCGTTGGCCACCGAATAACGGTGCCCAAATATGCATAGGAAACCATTTTTGCCGTGGACCTGGTCCACCACATCATTAAAGAAAAATTTCAATATAAGAAGGTTTTTCAAGAGGAAAAAACGTCCCTACAATATAGAAATTAAATACTAGTGCCTCAAAAAATATCGCCATATAAATTTTCTATTGTTTCACACTAATTTATTAAATGATAAATTTTACTATTATTTTTAGGGTTAATTTTATACAATTTTTCATAAATATACCAAATAGCAGATATATCCTTACAAAGTTTAAATTATCAGATTTATTCCTTCAAAAGTTCAGTAATTAAACTGACTATCCCTAGAGCAAGTGACAAAAGGTTTAGTGGTTGGTATCCGAGATCCCAAGTTCGAATCCTTGATTCACATTTCCAGCTAAGTTTATTTCTAAATAAAATAAATAAAACGGGTAGCGTGCTGCCTATCTCTAAAAAAAAAAAAAATAACGTTCATATTTACTCATCTGATTTATTACCATTAGTTTTTTTAACAACATGTGCGTAACATGATAATTTTGCCCTTACAAATTTCTCTTTATAAAAAACTTTTTCTCTCTATATAGAAGCTTTCTTTCTTTTTTTCTCTTTCCTCATCTTTGCCATGGAATGTGTGGCGTATTTTATTTTTGCTGCAAGCGAAGATCTCGCCTTTGACATCACCACCGCTATAAATCTTGCCGTCGTTTTGAATAAAAAACGAGAGGGTGAGAAAGATGACGAAACTCAACATTGCAATACAAATTATATATACAAAAGGTGAAAAATTCATTTTATCTTTTAGCTAATTATGGTTAGTTTTTTTAACTTATGATTATCTAAATTTATATTTACAAACGGTAGAATTGTTGGAGGATAAATCTGATAACTTAAACTAATGTAGGAATATATTTACTATTTGATATCTTTACAGAAAGCTATATGCAAAAATTTCTTTATTTTTAATTTTCGTACACTTTATTTGCCGAATTTTAACCGACGCTTTCAAATACGATGCTAGACTATATTGAAACGCTTTTAAGCATCGCTAAATATTTAAAAAAAATCTCTTTTTTTTTTTGTGGTCAGTCACTGTTGTGGTTGAATCTGTAGTTCATCATGTGAAATACACGAATCGCAAAACAATAAAACCGTGCATTTGCATCTTCTACTTTGTGCTTTTATAATTAAGTTGTGTTTTTTTTTTTTCTTCTTTTTGTTACTTTATTTTTATTTTTCTATAAAAATTTCGACACTGAATAGAATACGATGATACCAATTAACAACATAGCACACAAACAACACGCGCTCATCATTTTAGTTGACTTAGAATTAACGTACCACTAACCTGTAGCCAACTCATCTCCTCTTCACCTGAACACACATATCATTATTTTTTAATATTTTTTATTGAAGTGTGAATAAAATTTTAACTTTATTTTTATTTTAAAATAAATGATAACAAAATGTGTAAGATAAACAATTTATGCATTTAGATAGAGCCAAAGAACCAGCGATTATCATATCTAATAAGAGAAGATTTTGAAATCTATGTTGGGGAATAAACTCAGTACATAATGTACATTAGCTTTAAGTTGTATTAAATGCAGTGCCCCCGAATCCCCGATCACAATTGAAGAAGCACCCTTAAATTACTTCCATGTGGACACAAATTCCTTTACTACAATGGGTACCAACATATAGATTTTAGCGCTTATAGATTTTAGCGAAATTAATCTGCACCATCTATATCAGACGACACGAATTAATTATACTAAAAATTAGCAGATGGATGAAACTACGTGCCCGTAAAAAATTCTATACACGGAGTAGTAAGAAATTTGCTTCTTACTACAATAGAAGAGTACATATTTTTATCACATCCCGGATTGCAGCGGAAGTTCCGGGTTTATATCAATAGACCCACCGTATGCACAAGGTTACACCTTATATATACGAAGCGTCAACAAATTCTGTCGAAAAAGATTACGAAAATTCAACTACAGTAGATTTACTAAAAGAGTACAATAAAAATTATATACTATAATAACACTGTAGATATATATATATAATCATCACCACACCAAATTCTTAAAATGGTACAATATTTCTGGCCACTCCAAATATCAAAATACTGCATAGACTGCTATATATATATATATATATTGATAGATGGCCCAGCTACACATATACATACCCCAATTAAAAACATTCGTATGTTTAAATAAGCATTTGATTAATGTTCTAAAAATAACGAGGATGGTTAGCACTAAGCCACTAATTAACTCAGTTGTCGTTTTACAAGCGATATCTAAGTCAATAATACTCTATCAAAATATTTTTATAGTTCCTCACTTTGCCCCCCCATGGTTTCGTAGTTTCTCATTTCAAAAACCCCCCTGTGGTTTCGTAGTTTCTTACTTTGCCCTCCCGTGGTTTAAAATGTATCAATTTGCTCCCCTGTGGTTTCTTTTTTCTCTTTTTTTTATCAATTTTATTATATTTTTTTCTTAAATCAGTGATAAAGTTAAAATTAAAATGTACTAAAATGAATATTTGATAAATCTAGATAGGTATCTGAAGTTTTTTGTATATAATTTAATAAAATATTAACGAAAAAGCTACCGGAAAGATAAAAACAAAACCACAGGGGGGCAATTTGATACATTTTAAACCACAGGAGGGCAAAGTGAGAAACTACGAAACCACAGGGGGGTTTTTTGAAATTTTTCCTAAATTTAATCACGAGCTATACTATATTTTTACAGTATTTTATTAATATGATGATTTGAAGTATAGTTATTGAACAGTTCATGCAATTCGCGAGACTGATAATTATAGTACACCAAAGGCTAATTTGCATTAAAAAATTTATTGATTTTATATTTTTATAAAAACAAATCTTTTCTATTTTTAGTTTTTAAAGATTCGACCTGAATTTTTAGTGAACATATCAAATTATTTATATTTCTTTTTCTATTCTCTCTCGATCGTCCCTCTCCTCTTAATTTAGTCCTAACACATTTAATCTTCTTAATTTTTTAGATATAACTGTCATTCAAAATATTATTATTGTTGGGTTAAGAAATTTAGTACTATTATATTTTATATTTATATATAGTATTATTCCAAATTTTAGGAATGTCATATGTAGTGGCACTTTTGGAGGCTGTAAAATTTTATTTTATTCAATTTAATTCTAAACACCAAATAGAATATTCCATGCATCTAAACGTTGCATTGAGATGGTTTAGCCCAACCAACTCAAGCTCGGAATTGACTTGAACTTTGGGCTGGGCCGATTACGCTGGGCTCAGCCCTCGAATACTTGTTAATTATAAAAAAAATAACCCACAATTCACTAAAAAAAAAAAAATTGGTGAGGAATTCTAAGAAAAAGTTTTCCTTGAAAATTCAATTTTTCAATTTTCCGTCCAATTTGGTACTAAAGAAAGCAAGCTTTTATGAAATATTTTGTTTCATATTTCCATAAAACTAATTTTGGGTCAATTTCTATAATTAAGTTGATATTTTGAGTAACATGGTATTAGAACTAGTTTTGAGTCTCTTTTGTTATTAGAGGTTTTAAGTTTGATTCCAAATTTCACAGCATATTTCATATCTGTTATTCCAAATATTCTTGACCTAGTCGTTTTTTTAACTTATAAAACTTATTTTATGAACGAGGTTATGTACATATCCATGTGAATATACCATAAATCTAATCTAAATAATTAAAAATTGATTAATCTGCAAAACTTGTCTTATTGATCTCTTTTCACAAGAGACAAATATTCAACTCCATGCAACCAATCAAGTTTGCATGCATGCTTATACATAAGCTTCTAAACACCTCCTACGTACGTACGTGAACCCAAATGGAGATTTATAGCTTGGGAACACATAATTAAATCCCCTAAATTATTTAAAAAAAAAAAAAAACACACACACTAATTACTAATAAATAAATTCAATCAGAGAACACCACCAAGCGCAGCAACAAAGGCCACCACAATGCCAATTCTCCCGGCCACCTCACGCGTCGTCATCGCCGCCGCATCGCCCCCTGCAACCGGGCCGGGCGCATTCGCCGGAGAGACGCGGTAAGCGACCGGCGCGGGAGGTGAAGCGATCGGCGCCTTCGGAATCGGGGGGCTCCCGATCGGCGACGGTATCGGTCCCCCGCTCACGGGCGCCGGCGTCGGCGGCATCGTAGGCGCCCTCGGCTTCGGCCTCGACGGCGCAGGGGCCGGCACGGGGGCGGCGTTCGGTGAGGGAGTCGGCGCGCTTTGCGTGTTATTGGTCCCGGCGGAGACCCCCGGGGGGACTATGACGCTGCTCAGCTGGAGCACGGAGATGCTGTAGGGGTGCGTGACGAGCACCTTCACAAACTTGGAGGAGAGGGGGGCGCCGGGCACGGCGGAGCCGAAGGCGACGTCGCCGTTGGGCATGTCGGTCACGTTCAAGAAGCCGGCGAGGCCCGACGCCAGGCCGGAGGCCTGGAAGAGGGTGGGGAGGGCGGCGGTGCGGTTCGTCATCTTGCGCAGCTTCGCATCGTCGTAGTAGTCGAGGACGACGTGGAGGCTGAGGACCTTCTTGATGAGGTCCAGCGGCCGGCCCGCGGCCGCGGAGACCGCCGCGTTGTCGGCCGCGAGCACCGTGAGGGTGTCACGGCGGTTGATCTCCGCGGCGAGGCCGGTCCGCGAGAGGAGGTTATTGAGGGCCGAGAAGTCGGGGAATTGCGAGAGGATCGTGGTGATGTTGAATGCGCCGGCGAAGGCGGGGACGAGGAGGAGGAGCAGGAGCATGAAGGGGAGGGTTGAAGCCATGGTTGATATAGAGAGAGAGAGAGAGAGAGAGAGAGAGAGAGAGAGAGATGGATGGATGAGGAGAGATTAAGGGATGAGGAAGGGGGTTAAGTATATATAAAGAAGGTTTAAGTAGTGTATGATAGATATATTTGAGTGATTGGTTAGGAGGGAAAGAGGGAGGGGAGGGCAATTTGGATGGAACAATTGGAGGGGGTGTCTAAAGTTTAGGACAAATTATTGCATGAACACCAACATTCCAGCATCTACACAAATTTACGCAACAAACAAAACTCGTAAAAATTAAGAAGATAACTAATTCACAAATCTCGATTGTGATTTGACACGAAAAATCAATCTTCTGTGTATGAATAAAGCACAGTATAATCAGAGTCAATATAATAACTATAATATTAAAATAATAATTTAAAATTCTTGTTTGTATCTTTTATATAATGTATAATATGAATGTACTTGATTGGATACTTTAAATATTTGGTGAAATTACTCTAAAAAAAAAACAACAAAAAACTTTATGAACACCTTCGTAAGAGGTCATTGGGTGGTTAGTGGGCCAAACCTGGCCTAGCCCAATTAAAAATGGGTCCAAGATTACGTTTATGGCCTACGTGGGACCACATTTTGCGAAATGGGGGATGCGCAACGAGAGGAGTGAAAATGGGCCCATTTTCTCCCTCTATTTCTCTCTTTTTATTTTTTATTTTTTTGTGTGATCTAAGTTATTTGGGACCAGAGAAAATTTTCTGTTTAACCGCCACACCACGTCAGCAATATATAACCAATCAAATACATACTTTCGAGAGAAAAGTATAACAAATTTTTTTTTTTATAAACCATAATAATGGGATGGGTGAATTTTAGGAGACAGTTGTGATTTTTTTTTTGAGAAATAGGTAGCACATTATCTGCTTCATTTATTAAGCAAAATGAACTAAGTGTACAAGATGGAAGCAGTTAAGGCCTCCATACGTAGAACCAGCAAAAAGAGATAAAATTAAAAAGCAAAAAAGAAGAGGTAAGGTGAGAAAAGAAAGAGGGAAAGAGGGTCTAATGGCACATCAGAGCAGTGCGGTCCAGTTGTAGATCAGTAATTTAACACGTTTAAGAGACCGGAAAGCATCGGGCCGCTTTCCTCGGAAAACGGAGATGTTTCTATCCGTTCAAACCACCCACCAAATCGCCGCTAGAAGAGTCAAACGTTGTTTTCTCAGCGAATCAACTGGGTTGTTGGAAATTTCGGCCCAAAGACTTGTGACGTCGCTCGTGAAGTCGTCAGTTGCGTCCAATCCTTCCACACTGAGGAGGAGGTGATGGGTCAGTTGCGTTGGTCGTGACGTCGCCCGTAAAGTCGTCAATTGCGTCAGTTGTGATTGGTTGAGCCACGCCACATAGGATATATGATGAAAAACTTGCTTGTGGGCCTTAGCCTCGATTGTAAATTTGTAACCCCTTTGTAGACCCATTTCTCAACACCCAATAAGTTAACAAGGCGACAATCTGCATATTAATAACTAGCTACACTTAGTTTGGTAATGTGGTGATTAAAATTATTATTTAATTTTATATTTTTGGATGGTCCAAAAAAAAATTTAAAAATACATTTCACTTTTTGCCTCATTTTATATTATAAAATTATAGTGGCAACGACTTCGGAAAAAGCACGTGATGGACTACATTTTTTTTTATGGTTGTTGTCACCATAATTTTATAGCATTAGATGAGGAAAACTCCGTAGCTCTTTTAATTTTTTTAGACCTCCCAAATTATAAAAATAATATTTTTAGCCGCCATGTATATTACCAAGTTAGGCCTCAGACAAGTGATTTTTTTCTACCTAACCAGTTTTTGCTTTAATTCGTGTGATTTGCACATAGATTTTTTTTTTTTTTTTTTTAATACTCAACGTCCAGTTTTTGCTCGGAACCTACGAGAATTTCATGCTTACTCCGATACCATATGAAGCAATCATTTTTTCTAAAATCTTAATCTATTAGAAAATAATATTTTAAGGTGAGGTGTATGAATTAAAGACCAAGTTATCCGAATGTGAAATGACTTGACCTAAAAAGTGTGACAAAAAATCGCATAAATGTACTCTACTATGTGCGTGTAACACATGCAAAGCTGTATATCCTGTATCTACTTAGGAATACATAAATATTCAACTCCCTGAAGAATAATCTATAATATCAGCATGGGATGTGCATATGATGGTGATCTTTTTGTTAAGCTTTTTCTCATGTAGGAACAACGTGGGGGAATGATCCTCCACACAAAGATTATCTACTTTCTATATATTTTTGGTTTGACTCACCACCAGCCACCAAATGTATAGTTTTCTACGCATATCCCGTAGCAACAAATGTTGTGAATCGCAAAAGACCTAAATTTTTGTAGTATGTAGTTTAGAAAACAAGATACACATGCTACCTATTGAACAAACTATAAGTAGCCATGCTTGAGTTTGCTTAAATTATGATTATTAGACCGAGCGACTAAGCCATGAATTAGAACTCAAAGAGGAGGAAAAAAGTTTGTCGGGTTCGTCGGCCAGCTATTGCCGATGACGGCAGAAAAGATGTGCTCGAGGAATAAGACTAGAGATCACAATGGAGCGAAAGGGCCCGAGGGTTCAAGAAAAGATTGGGAGCGCAAATTCTAGAGCAATACTGCTGGTACGTTCCAAAGTGGGGTATAGATCTTCAACCACTTTATCCAAAAGTCATTAATTCTCGATTTATCGCATCAACTTTTTTTATTTTTATTAAAAATTATTTGAATTTTTATAAACCCTAGAATATGAGTATAAGATCTAAACTCTCTTTGATGGTGTATAAGTAGAATTTCTCCAAAATTTGTAAAAGAAATTTCAATTTGGCCCGCCCTAAAAAATAAAATTTATAATATTTTGATTTTTACTATAAAAGACTTGTATACAATTTTAAGAGTTGAGAAAGGCCATGGTCACTGTGAGACTCATAATGTCTCCATGATAGACCTTCATTAATCTTAGCTTTGTAATAAAGTTACTGTACGTGTTGTTTGATGTAGTGATATTTACTTACTGGTTTTGAGCAATACTTTATTGAAAATTTCAAACAATTTTATATTATATTTTTGAGAGTTAAAATCGAGCATGTCACTCATTTGTAAACTTATGCGTGCAATGTCAAAAAAAAAAAAAAAAAAACTCATGATTTGCAGAATTAGTTTCTTATTCATAAGCCCTTATAAATTTTGATGAATTAGAAGGATTATAACACATTGTTGTTGTTAGAAATATTAATTATAAGCTTATATTGACTTATATAACATGTCCTGTTAAATTTTTATCACTTAATTTCGAAGTAGAAAGCAAATAGCTAGAAGAGTATTTTAAAAGTTTGAGTGCTATAATGCAATAAAACAAAAAATAATCAGAGTAAAACTCAAGCAATAATTTAGAAACTAAGATTTAATCTAGAAATTATACATCATTCTATACGATGTATGTACGTAGAATCCTGAATTACCGCCATTATTGATAAGGATATAGATCCAAGCTCTTCGCTATATATAACACTAGAGTTAATATTAATCAACGTAGTAATGCATGCATGAAGCTGATCAGTATATACCATATATATATACACACACTAACAAATTAACTAGAGCATATATAGGTTGTCGGATCGCTGACGCTAGCCACTAATCCTAAAAGTTCGAGCAGTTAGAAATACGCAACCAATTCACTTAAAACATATAGATACAGCACTCTACTAGTCTCGATTGTGACTCGGCCCAACCAATCTCACGCCACTTTGAACATAACTTAGTCCAATCCAGCCTCATGTCATTTCGAACATAACTCGATCTAATCTGACCTCCTACTACAGAACAAGATACTGACCCTTTTAAGCCAATATATCTAGGTGCTATACAGGATCACTTCGTAGATCATCAGCTTCAAAGCACGCACACAGAGCTCTCGCTATCACCATGTGATTTTGATCAGACGCTGTCGACCCACCGTGGGATCCACCGCGACTTGCATGCATGTATCCTCTCCTTTCGCTCCCATCTCTAGACCCCAACTAATTAATACAAATTAAAATAATCATAACTTATATCCATTAATTAGCTTAAAATTTTGAGTTCAGAATATATTTTAACATGGTATCAAAGGTTGCTTCACACACACTTCTTTTATGTACGTACAGTCCAGTTTCTTTACTGGTTCGTCTATCTAATTCTCGTACAACTGTTTTAAATACAAAGAATATTTTCTCTACCTATCAGGTTAAGCTTCTGCGTTGGACCTTTTGTCTTGGAGATTATAAGAGGTAACACACTCATTGAATTAATTGTAATGGATTCTCTAAAAAGTTAATTAGTTCGTACGTGTATTGAAGGGAATTTATAAGTGATTAGGGAGAGAACAAAGGGGAACAGAGAGGATGAAGGAAAAAAGAAACGCTGTGGCCCCATTCAAACGACACTTGTTCCCTCCTTTTCTCTCGTGGTTCCCGTGCTCGGTACATCTAAATTAACTCCTAAATTAACTTACTTGTAGGCTCGATCTCCTTTTCTCCCGTGTTTAATATTATATTCAATACTCTTCTTAACGCGCGACTGAGTTCGAAACATGCATTTTGATAAGTCCAAAACATAAATTTAAATTAAATAAGAGGAAGTTAGTAATGATAAGAGTTTGGTACGACGCAAGCTTAGGATCTCCTGTTTGATACCATGTTAACTTAAATAAAATAATCGTTATTATCTAAAAACGTAAACTGCTAGAGAACAATGTTTATATATATATATATATATATATATATATATATAACAGGTGCTACAAAAGGCTAAGAAATAAAAAAAATAAAAGCATATATGCTTAATTTGTAAAAGAAAAGTTTTTATGAGAATAAAATTTATTTTAATTTATTGAGGTTTTGGTATAGGATGAAAATGTATAGTTTGTAGGACATGCATATATTTTATTTAAAGTATTGAATATAAAATTATAATAATAATATTTTTTAATAGTTTAAATTTTTAGAGTAATCGATTTTTTGCATGAAGCATAGATACTGAGTTTATTTCCTCCTATGCATTTCAAATACACGCAATTGATAGTATATGTTGAATATAATTATCGTTTCATTTATTATAACTAAAGCTAAGGCTAATTAATAGTTATATATATTTTTATACGTAATATAGTTTTTTCTATATGTGAAACCAACCATTCTAAAAAGAGAAATGCTAAAGTCCACAACCCAAAGAGGATTGTAACGTTACAACTCTTAATCCAAAATTTGTAATCTTATCCTTCAGTTTTTTTTTTTTTTTTTTTTTAGAATTTGCTATATAAAAAGAGGGTTGATGAAACGAGTAGAGAAACATGAACCGTTGGATGATATAAAGTTGTATGATTATAACCAAAAAGTGATCGATTGTGGGTTAGTTTTCGGCCCAAGATTCTTTTCAGATCTCTTTTACATGCATCCAAACACCTCCAAACTTAATTTATTATTGTAGATCTCTTTTATAAGTTTTTCACTATTAGATCTATTTTTTTTTATCATATCTATCTCTTAAATTATACTATTCTGCCAACCACACCCACTCAACTCTAGGAGATTACTATTATTTTAACCCTATGAATCTTCATTCAAATACCAAAAATCTATAAACACCAATGATTTGATACTTTTAAAAATATAGAAACTTAATTTTCTGTACATAACCTATGGTAAATTATAACACCTACAAGGTGCTAAATCCTTCTCTTAGATATGATTTTAATATTAGAGAATTTATAAATACTTATAAATTATTTATTTATTTACTGAACTTGACCAAATTCAATGAATCTAATGACGCCTACAATCCTCAAAAAAACACTGCAGTAGGAAGTTATCTAACGATGCCTTATCTAGGATTCAAATTTTATTTTTTAGATTTTAGTATTAAAATACGTTCAATGAAAGATTGGAATGAGGCAAAACTAATTATAGCTGGGGGATCAAGAGATCTCCAATAAAATATCTTTTGAGAGCTCCCTACTGAAATTTTATCCACGATGCTCGTCCTTGGTGCGTGGCGAGAACATAATTACCAAAAGTGCTTCGCAGGCGCATGGGAACGATTGCAAACCCTAATTTCGGTCAAGCGGACCGACCAGGCGCTCCCGTGAAAAGCTTCCAGTTGTCCCCCCCATCCCCACCCCCACCCCATCTTCTAATCCCCCTCTCCCTCTTATCTTATTCTTAAATAAACTCACTAATTAACTATTTCTCTCTCTCTCTCTCTCTCTCTCTCTCTCTCTCTCTCTTATATTAATACTCTTTTATTTGTTTATGTATACAATAATCCTCGCCGTGCTCTCTTTCTCTCTCATCTTCATATTCATCTTCTTCTTCTTCTTCTCCTTCCACTCTCCGCTTTCTATAACACCATCCTCACCCTCAACTCTTCTTCTTCGCTCTTCTTCTTCTTCTTCTTCTTTCGCTTTGTTTGCTCTCTCAGCTGTGAGAAAACAGTAAGCTTAGTGCGGAGTAAATTAAGAGGCTCGAATGGAGGGCTCCGCGCACAACTGGCTCTCTTTCTCCCTCTCTCACCATCATGGCCTCTTCGAAGCCTTCTCCACTCCGCCGCCGCGGCGGAGCCGAGGAGGGTGGCGGAGGAGTCAACTTTCGGTCAACGCACCTCCATTTACCGTGGGGTTACGAGGTGAGCACGCGTACGTGTGCGCGCGTACGTACGTAGCTTCGTTTGGCTAAAATATTAAGAGGGGTATAACCGGAAGAGAAAAGTCGCAGGGGCGTATTTTGGGAATTTGCTGATTGGGTGGGGCTATTTTGGTAAATAGGCACAGGTGGACGGGCCGGTATGAGGCGCACCTCTGGGACAATAGCTGTCGCCGGGAGGGTCAAAGCCGAAAAGGGCGCCAAGGTAGCGTGTAAAGATCACACTAACCTGCGCCGGTCCCTGCGCATTTTAGATTTGATCCTTTACTTTTCACTAACGTGCGCACCCTTTTGCTCTTTTTTTTTTTCCTGGTTTCATCTACGTGGCGCGTTCTGATTGGGCGGCTCCTGACCATGCATCTCTCTCAGTCTACTTAGGTAAAATTTCATCTAAGATTATAATTTGAGTTACGCAATTAATTAAAAGAGAGCATGATATAAAGTAAAAGTTTAATTTACAGTGAAGCTTTTGTATTTAGAGCTTAAAATCTTAGCTCAGCTTTTAGTTATATATAAAGAAAGTTTTTGAAGCGATCTATTTGCAAAATGTTATATACACAAAAAATATCAATGACCGAAAGTATAAATGAGATCCAACATACACTAAAAAGCTTTATTCAGGATACTCGCGAATGGCGATCCAATTAGAATTAGCACAGATTTTAAAAAGGCTCTTCCATATGATTCACAATGTTATACATTTGATATAAATTTCAATATTTGATCTCTTGCAAAAAAAAAAAAAAGAGTAGTTCTTAAACATTTTTTGAACTTGAAAATATTTTAGGTGGCTATGACAAAGAGGAAAAGGCGGCGAGAGCGTACGACCTCGCGGCGCTCAAATACTGGGGTCCAAACGCGACCACGAACTTCCCTGTAAGCGACCACACCACGCTCCCTCTAGAGACTAAAATCAAAATCTCAACATATAGAAAAGTGTATTAATACGTATTTCGTATCGTATATAGGTGTCGAATTACGAGAAGGAGTTGGAGGAGATGAAGACCATGACGCGCCAAGAGTTTGTGGCCTCTCTGCGAAGGTACGCAAACCCTTGCATGCATACATGCATGTAACATGCAAATGCAGCACGTCCATAGAGGAGTCTTTGGATATGTGGGTTTATTTGTGACCTCATCTTTTTCTTTTTTTTTTTCCTATACAGAAAGAGTAGTGGGTTCTCTAGAGGAGCTTCCATATATAGAGGAGTAACAAGGTTAGAACATCCATCTCTTTCAATATGTTTTTGAATATTAGTTGATGCTTAACGTAGTTTCTTTCTTATGCATAAATTTTATGAATACATATATGATTCGACAGGCACCACCAACATGGCCGTTGGCAGGCGAGGATCGGCCGAGTAGCCGGCAACAAGGACCTCTATCTAGGCACTTTCAGTAAGTGATCGATCCGCTTGACAATTGAAAAAATATTTTAGCTTGTTAACTTGGTTATGCTTTGCATTGTCTTTGTTCTAAATTTTTATTTTATTTAATGCACCAAAGGATGGTTAGTTGTTTCCAATCTATAAATCTCTTTGGTTTTCTTGGTACCAATGAAAATTAAAATTTAGTAGCAAACTTTTCTACATTTGTGCCTTATTAATTAAAGAAGTTAAATGAGCTTGCAAGCTATTGAGACTGGTAAAATTTGAGTTCAAACATAAAATAAAGGGGAAAAAAAATAGTGTAACCAAGCAATGCCTTAGCATTTTCATTAACTTTACAATTAAGTAAATCGAAATTTTACAATTAAATTTGTGTTCGTAGGCACACAGGAGGAAGCGGCGGAGGCCTACGACATAGCAGCGATCAAATTTCGGGGCCTCAATGCGGTGACCAACTTCGACATGAGCCGCTACGATGTGGAGGCCATACTCAACAGCGACCTGCCGATCGGGAGTCTATCTTCCAAGGCATCGAAGGTCTCATCGGACGCATCCTCGATGACATCCGCATCCGAACTCAGGCCCGGGAGAAGCGCGGAGGCGCCATCGCAAGGTGGCCAAGACTACTGGTCTCTCCTCGCGCACCACTACCACCAACAAGAGCTCTACAACGCATCATCGGGCTTCGAAGTGTTCGGTTCCGGGGTTAATGTGGATTTTTCAGCTAGTAGTGGTGGTGGTGGTGGTGGTGGCAACAGTTATGGTGGTGGGGTTATGTGGAGTGGTGGTGGTGCAATGGCTCACCAAATGCATGATAATAGGGGGAGTAGTAGTAGTAGCAGTGCATGTTCAAACATTCCTTATGCCACACCTATTGTTATGGGAGGGAACTATGAGAGCTCAAATAGTAATGTGGGGAGCTGGGGTACTGCACCTTCTTACTTCTATAATTACCAGGGTGCAACCTCTAATGCTTCAGCTATGCACACAGCTCTTTATGGAATGGAATGATGAGAATGATAAAGGAAAAGTAGAGAGAGAGAGAGAGAGAGAGAGAGAGAGAGAGAGAGAGAGGTGACAGTGACCTCAGGAGGAGAGAATGCTACAGGGGAGCAGAGAAAGAGAGGGGTGATAGGGGACTAACATGGGATACAAAGTTTTGCTAGTTGTCATGCTCTTTTACTTTGTGTTATTCTTTTGCTGACACAATTCTGTACTAATCATTAGGGTAGCAGAGTAGCAGTAACATGAAAACCCTTTAAGCATCTTTTTTTGTATCTTGACTTAAATTTGTTTCTTCTGAGCTTGCATAACAATCATGCCAAAAATGACTTGCTTTAAATGTTAATTACTCTACAATTTTTTTTTTTTTGAGAAATTAAGTTAGCAAACTATTCGCTTCGTTTATTATTTTTTCTTTTAGAAAAAAGTTCATCTAGAAATAGAAATCAGCTAAACTCGGAACTTCCGCGAGTACCAACTATTAAGTTATTAGCCAAGTGCTTGTTTTAGGTACTCTACAATGTTGAATGCAACAAACACTAGTTATGTTACAATGTGCATATATGGTCATGCATGTTTTGTATTTCTGTAAACTAAATCTCTGGACATTAAATGTGAATCTTGCTATTAATTAGTACTTATGAATCAAAGAAAGGAAGGTCATCTTCTTAGAAGATTTGATCTTTCCTTTTCTTCCTAGACTAGGATCTAAAAAGAAGGCTCCATTTTTCTAGCCCCTATAATAGAAATGCTAATTATATAATATACATTACAATTTTTCCTAAAAAAACATAGCATAGCATTTGATCTAGTCAATAAAGGATATTTTGAGTTTAATCCGGAAGGTGTTTAGCCAATGTAATCAATACTTAATGAGTGGAGCAAGAGACGTATCTCTAAAGAAAGTAAGAAACTATGTACATAATATATATACACGAATCAAACCAAAACAGGTTAAAGGTGAACAATGTTCATATCATTGACAAACTTTTTAAGCGCATGCATGAATATCAAAGAAGATATATATGGAATCTCAACATAGAATGATCGTTTTATATATACTATATCATAGGTTTAATTATAATAATTAACATTCTTAGTGCAAGTGGCATAGGACTTTAATGGTTGGTACCTGAGCTCACATTTTCGAAAAAAAGGTTTATAATTAACTAGAGCGCTATACGTATCTGCATAACAATTTTTCTTGATAATTGAAATTGATGTTTCTAGTTTTTTATTAGAGAATTTGTGATTTAACTGGCTCATGGGCTTAATATAAACATCGGTTTAGTTCTTTTTTCTTCTATTTCATTGAAAATATAATGAATAGTTATTACTGATGATCGAATTTGCTACCGAATGAATTGTTGCACTTTCGTTTAAGTTTAGCTACTTTAAGATCGATCAGTTTATATATACAAGGAGCAAAAGTCTCTTTGATTAACCATAATACACTTATATATATATATATATGTGCACTGTGTTTTAGATCTTAAATATATAGTACGTGAATACTTTTGAGGCAGTGATATTCCCTGCGTCAAATTAGATATTCTCTACATCAATCAGTTTGGGTTGACAATAACTATACTATAAGGCATGTCAAAGTAAAGAAACAAAATGTTCATGTTTTTCTATATCTTCACATGTTGCATACAATTAAGTACTTGAAAATTATATGGCATGGTATATACATAACCAGTTGTAGAGATATCGCTATATTCTAAAAGTGACAAATGATCCCTTATATCTGCAAAGATGGAGAAGATTAATACAATTAATAGTGGATGCATAGACTTAGCAAGAGTAAGTATAAATCGAAGCAATATTAATCTATGGAAAAGAATATAATAGGTAGAACAGATAATTATAATATTATACATTAAGTTAGGATGGAAAAAATACAATTAGAAATCATATAAAAAAGGAGATTGAGGCATGCATGCATATATATATATGATTACTTGGAATGTAGCTTAGTAGGTGTCTTAGGGCATGGAAAGAACCTTAAATGCATGGGGATCAATAATCATACATACTCTTTAACAAATATTAATAACAATTAATGAGTAGTTATTATTACTCGATCGTAGCAATCAAGATTCTAATTACTTGCGTTTAATTTGCATTTAGACTAGTAGCTATTATATATATAGCCTAGTCTTGTGGCTAGTATTAAGCACCATAATTTTCCTTTTTTTCTTTTTTTTTTTGTTGTCACTTCTTTTGATAAGCTTCCACTGGGTCTGTCTCATGAAACCACAACATGATATGCTTAGTTTCTCCCTCCCCCAACCTTATAAGTTACAATGGACACATAAAAAGAAATAAATAGTTAATTACTACTATTTTGTTCATCCCTTCGAGAAGGGCCTCTCCAGCTATTGTTGACCAGAGGACACCCCAGTCAACAAATGTGGCACTGAGGGCTTCTTTTAAAAAAAAAAAAAAAAAGGGATTAGGGTTACTTCATTCCCATTTGCCACTTTGGGAGGCACACTAGTTTGTTTCCCTTCACATTTCTCCATGTATCCAATGCTTATCCTAATAGTATAATAAGATACAACTGAGATTCTCTTTCTCCTTCTCTGGTTGAGGTTTATTTTGCTCCACTCTTGTCACTATTCACAAAGAGGGTCCATGTTATAGGAGGGTCTTTTATTGAGGTGGATGTAGAGACAAAAAGGGGAGTATTATAAATGATTAATGTGTGGTCCTCTTCATCTAAAGAGTAGGTATTAAGTAGTTTAAAATTTTTAATAAATATATTGCACCAAAATGCAGTTTGTCCCCTTTGTTACAATTCAAATCCAGTCTTCTGATGCCCACACTAAAATATTTAGCAAAATCTGACAAGGTTTAAAAAAATAACCACCCCTTTCTCTCTCTCAATCTCTCTCTCTCTTCCCCCACTACAACAAAAACGGTATATAGCGATATTTTTAAATATCGGTACAAATAAAAAAAATGCCGCAAGCTAAATTACCGATACTTTTTAAAAGTATTACTATATGTGGGGTCGCCTTGATATTTGACACTCACTCCTCCAGCGACCTGTGGCGGAGGGACACGTACGTGGCGATCATAGCCCTCTACGGCTCCTGCGAGATTCTCGCGGCCGAACTTCAACTGCCGGAATCTTACCTCGTCGGCTGCGACAGCGGAGGAGAAGGGAAGATGGTGATCAAATTTTTTTTTTTTCTATTTGTAATCGAGCCGAATAGGCTAGAGATGGGATTGATTGAATAAAGAAATTTTTTATTTTTGGTTGGATTAAACTTTATATTTAGACCTTAGTAGATTTTTTAAAAAATTTTTGACATAAATGAAACACTAATACAAAAGTGTTTCAAAAATATATTCCTATTCCCCAAACAAAAAAAAAAAAAAAAATCTTTATGTCCATGTTGAAATTTTATAACCGTGTTTAACTTGTATGCATCGCTGCATTATTATATGAAGTACAGCTCAGATTGAAAGACGTGCCGATAAATTACATATCAAAGGCTCAATCTTAGTTACCAGTATCACTCTCCTTATTACATTTGTATTCAAATTTGAAACGTTTTTCCACCATCAATTCACTGCCTCTATTTACTACTCCTTTAACTCAAGGTTTAGTATATAAAATTACAAACTGAGATTTGTTAAAGCATCTTTTGATGATCACCTGAGTCAAACTCGTGCATCATGAGGTATATATATATATGTAAGTGAGAGGTCGAACAATTCAAATGCACAAGTACTTGTACACATTGCATATATATATATATATTATTGTATCTATGCTAGTTGTATATAAGTAATTAACATTTAGTGCTTTCCTTCTCTCTAGATCTTTCTCTCTCTCTCTCTCATATCAACTCCACCTGTGGTGTGTCTTATTCGATTTAAACACATGCCCATGAGAGATTCTTATTGCACACAAGCTTGATCCTTCAAACAAATAAAGGGTGTGAGTCACTTTTCAAATGGGCAAATGCAAAGTGGGTCATAGTCAAATTCCATGCTGTGAAAAGGGCCCTTCTTTGGGTTTTGAGGAGGGGGGGGGGGTGTCTCTCCCTTGGTTTTAGAAAAGGTTGTTTGGATGTTCCCCTTCTTTGATGTTTAAACCTAGAAACTGTGTCGGCCACCAAACCCCTCCACCTACCCTACATGCATCTTGTAGTTTTCTCCTTATACTGTGCCATGATATGTACAAACATATGTAGCATGCATATAAAGGGAGCTTTATATTTTCTCCATATATACATATATGTACATGCATATAGGTGTTTGCCTTTTTCACTAATTATTTTCCCTTTTTTCTGGGGCCTTGTATGATTGAAAATATATTTTATGATTTTTATAAGATTAAGTCGTTAATTAAAATATTTGATTGGTAATATATATGCACTTTTACCAAATCATTTACAGCAAACTTGGATTCTCTAATAAAGCATATATACTCTTGTTCCTATGCAACCGTTATCTAATTAAACGTGCTTATACGAGAATATTTAGTCGCTGTAATGCGAACAATCACTAAGGTCAAAATTTAAAGCTATGCTTATTTATGGGACAAGACAAATTCTAAAGCCTTGTTTATGCTAGGAGTTAAATAATAATAATAATGCTACTTAATTAGCATTGGATCATGGGGATCTAGTCAATGATCCAACCTGATTAGTTTGATGAAACTCGATGCAAGGATTTGAAAGATTTGGAGTGTTGCCATAGCTTTGTTTCTTCAAATTTTAAACTCCATATCCCTTTTGACAACCCCAAATAAAAGAAGTACAAAAAAAAAATTCTATCAATGGTTTAGCATAGAAAAACATATGGTACTACAACATAATTAGGTTATAGCGACACATGTTTGGGATACTTTTGAGTAAGTGTCCAATTTATGCTAAAACTTAAAAAAACATCTGCTAATGCCTAAATATAAAGCCCAATCCAACCAAAAATAAAAGATTACTCTATTCAACCCACCACACCCAGTCCATTTGGTCCGATTACAAACAGAAAATAAAAAAAAAAGAAAAATCAATTACCATCTTTTCTTCTCTCCTCACTCAATCCACTGAAATTCTAGACGAAGATCCTTTCCTGTCGTCCTCCTCCGCCACCGCAGCCAACGAGATAGAGTTTCGGCGGTTGCTAAATACTTAAATAAGTGTTGATAAATTAGCAGCACTCTTTTAGGTTATAGCGACACTCTTTAACTGTCACTATATACCTAGCGACCCCACATATAGCAACACTTTTTAAAAGTGTCGGTAATTTTAGCTAGCAGCACTTTTTTGACATGTACCTATATTTAAAAGTATCGCTATAGACCGTTTTTGTTGTAGGGAGTTATGTTACGCTTATAAATATTTTTTAAAACATTTTGCAGATCTACTTAGGTGGTTATGCGCGCATTAGGGATTGGTGTTCACAAATCAAGAAACTCTAGAATAAATTTATGACATTGTAAAAAGTCTTGTAAGATGTTTAAAAGCATAGCATTATTCTTATATATATATAACGGCCTCTTAATTAGGGAATAGGATTCAATAAGATGTAAAACTCGTGGGAGTTACAGCAAACCACTATTTAGATAAATTGATTGTATATATATAGAAAATTATGTAGGTGGTCAGAGATTCGAACCTTTGCAATGGGTTCGAACCCTAGCAACAAAATATCTACTCTTCCGAGATCCAAAGACAATGTAACTCTTCGAGGCTGGATGCAAAGTAGGATTATTTATGCTGAACCTACCCAGCCAAATTTGAAACAGAAGCGATTGCTTACAACTCCACGCGAAAGATATTTTGCGCGCCTTTAATACTGGTTTTAGATTGATTTTTTAGATAACACAGTTTCAGAACCGGTACTAAACCTCTTTTACTCTAATAAAAAGCCAAATCCATAGTAACATCACTCCACAGTACAAACTCTATTGTATATATGCAAAATTCGCTGCAGCTTTGCTACTCAAGACCAGCAAAACATAGTACATTTTTGCTAATTTTCGAATAATTTTACCGACAGTATGATAACGCGAATAACATGAACAAAATCATCAACTATTTAATGCAGTGGTTTGGCATCTGAGAGCAGGCCTTGAGGCCGGGGATTTGAACCCCGCATGTGCTTTTATCTGATGCTCGGGTCCCTAACTTCGGGTACGAAAAGATGTAGATTTTCTTGGTGTGGGGTCAATACGCAAGAATGCATTGTCTCAGAACATTGTGTTTGCCAAAACTGAAAAGAAATGCCAAAACTGAAAAGAAAAAAACACCTGGGACTGCTACAGAGGATCTTAAGACTCCAAGAACTTCGTATTTAATAACTTGATTTTTCGTAATTTGCTGTATTTACCTGGTAGTGTAGCTTCCCAGCAAGAAAAAGTATAGGCCTAGTTGCCTAACAGCGTCAAAATAAGAGTGTCCACAAAATAGATCCTAAAAAGTCATCGGGAGCACGATAATTAAAGTGAAAAATCTATCATATCTTAATATGGGACACTGAGACTCAAAAGTCCTATTAGCAATAAAAATTTGCTAATGAGTATATACGTAGCAGCTTGCGAGCATGGAATTACATATAAATATCCGCTTATTCACAATACCACAGTGTGCAGAGGTTATTAGCAACTAGAGAAGCAACAAATATTGAAATATTCGCTACAGAACATATGTTACTAACCACCGATGTCTATGGGTCCTGGAAGCGAGATCGGCGTCTTCGATAGCTGCAATACAGAGAAGAAACATCAGCCCGAGTCGATAAAATATAGCCATCTATAATAAAAAGGATAAGAAAGATGCTTTTCCTGACACTGTTGTCTGCAACCTCATAAACTATGTTTTTGATTCAAATCAAATAGGTGAGTATTCGAAGTATTGGTTTACAAAACATGAATAGTAAATGGAAAATAAATGAGGCATAAATAGTTAACGTTGCACCACAACAAGATTATAATTCTTTCATAGAAAGAGCCTATCACTTATAGTCAAACAACAGAGGAATCAATCTCCCCAATGTCATTCAATTGAGTAAATGGTTACCATGCAAACATATAGCAAGCATTTTCCAAAACATTTTATAGGGTTAACTAGAACAAGATCAAAGTTGGGAAGCTCTTAGGAGAATTGGAACATTTTATTGGAGAATGTCAACCAACATAAAATTTCCAAAACTAGATAAAAGAAAATTAAAGATGAACAGAGCTTACCATGAAAGTGTAAATGCCCAGCAAATAATCTAGACAAATGAGAAAGATAATAGCATTTAGTGCAGGAAATTTTCCTCTTCAAGGAGGCACAATTAGCCATAGAGTTGACTATTCAAGTTTGCAAATCCATTTCACTAGTTATTTAATTAAAAACAAATCATGAAAACTTCTACCACAACAGCCAAGTTAAAAAAAAAAAACCCACTTCAAGTAGCATTAAAGGATAAGAGGATGAAATCAGAAATAATCAACACGGACCTGCGCTGGCTCTCACTTCTCAATGCCACTCCACCCCCGGTAGCTGCACCTCCAAACTCGTCATCACTTTCGTCAAGATTGTACTCCAACACATCCATTGGCGACACAGATCCTCTCCCATCAACCGAACCATCATAGCTGGACATGTGGCGCCTTCTCCTCCTCTCACTAACTGCTGACCTTCGTCTATTTCTAGAAGCCCTAAAGTTATCAAAGACATGATACAAAATACATGAGGTCCACCAATTGCCATCATCACCAGGGAAATCATCGAACTCATCATGACTGTCGTCCCCATACTCGATAACATAATCCCCCAATACTACACCATTCGGTACTTCTGAATGGATAGTACTCAACACATCAATTATCTCTGAGGATTGCTGGAAGTTATCCCAGTCTAGTTGTTGTGCAGGGTCTATCTCTGAAGGGCGCGCGTGGGGGTGCTCATTCTTGGCATGTTGCTCCAGTTCCATGTAGTTGCCCACATACGAGCAGCGTTTCTCTTCACAACATCGTCTCTTCATGTTCAGATAATGGCGGGCCTCATCAACTACTACCCATCCTGTTACCTCTCCTCTGCACAATGGACAAGTAGGGCAGTTCTCAGGGTTTGAAGAAATTACTTGAATGCCCTCAGAAATTGCCTCGCTTTGATCTGCAGAAACCTTCGCAGCAGCACGAAATCCATGGACGGTTTTGAATCGATCGAGGCAGTTTGAATGGTTTTGATCAGTATCACACATGAATGGCCTACACCCTTTCTTGTAAGAAGAGCACAGGAGAAGAATGCCATTATGTGGAAAATCCAAGCATATAGGGCAGATCACATCATCCCAGCTGTTGTTCAACTTTATGTCCTCTAACTTCGAAGAGGTAGAGTCGAATGCTCTTTTATGAGAGGAATTAGAAGCCATAACACGCTACTCTAAAGTAGCATCATATGAGGGATTTAAGCTGCCTTGAAAGTGATTCTGCCTGCCTGTTATCAAACAAAGAATGTATGTGTATGTACAGCATATAAAATATTCTATAAAACAATACATGTCAATTTTATCATACGTGAGGATTACTCAACAAGATCTTCCAATACTTAAAACAAAGATTGAGAAATGATTGCAGTGGCTTTTCATAAATGCTACATTTTAAGATTTTTTTCGAAAAAGCTCATCAAACGGTATTATCTAGTATGGCATTCCCGTAAATCATGGACATTGCACTTCATAGTTACATAGTAAACATAACGATGATTCTAACAATTTTATTGCTAATGTTGTCATAATATATAAAGCCATTGCCACATGATCGATTTATCCTTTTTCTAACTCTGTAAGGAAACTGCTAGTTCCTGTGGCAATGGAACCTATTCACACAAAAAAAAAAAGATATATTTTCTCCAAGGCAGGGTCGGAAGATAACCAAATTAGAATACTGCCTCAGTGCCTTGACTATCCATTTATAAGAATCCGCTAAAAGTTGTATTGTCCTTTACCGAAAGCATCAAAACTTTCCACCAAATTTAGTGTTCAACTTTTCATAATCTTATATGACATACAATATGGTACCTTCCTATAACCTAGTTCCATTCCTACTGCATTTGGGGATCAAAAATTTGCAGAGCAATTCAATGCAGAAGTGAAATACAGAATGAGCAGACCATGGAACCAAATTATATCTGCCGATCTGGGAGGAGACCCATGAGAGATCAAAAAACCTCCACCTCAACAGCAAATTACATTGACAAGGAACTATAGATCGAACAGCGTGAGTAGTTTACTGTTATCGAGGTAGTGTGCATGTGCATGGGTTTCCTTCTACATCATCAAGCTACATATGTAAGTAAGATCACAAAGGTGATTACAAACCAGGCTCATCCTGATTCGGGTGCACATGTGGATCCGACGCTTGAACTATCTGTGTGATGCCAGGCATAGCAAGAATTCTGTAATGACCATTTGCCCTAATTTACATGTCCAAAAGAAAAGTAGCAAAAGAGGTGAAAACTAAAGCCTGCTAGCAGCATATAACCTTAATATTTCACTTCAATACCCAAAAAATAGAAAACAATTACCACCAATTATAATATGCCATGCTGATGTTGTCTAGATTTTCTTTGGACCAAGAGAACCAATGACCTTACTGCTAACATAACTTGTGATTAGCACCCAAATTTTGAAAATGATATAAAACGGCCTGGAAATTAAGATCTGGTGACAAAACACCAACTCTAGAGGAGATTATACAACAGAAACATGTTTTTCAGATGGATTTATACGGTTTTCAACAATCACTACTTACATTTAACTTGTGATTGCCACCTATATTATGAAAAGAGCATAAAACCACTTGAAAAACATGATTTCGCAACAAAAACCCAAGTCTAAAGAGATTATATGCCACATAGACGTACTTTTCAGATGGTATTATACTGTTTTCAAACTTCGGTAGTGTAGCGTGTGATAACCACCCAAACTTGGAAAACGATATAGAACCACATGAAAAATATGATTTTCTACAGTAAAAAAAACGACTTTTGACAAAACACCAACTCCAGAGGGGATTATATGCCACAAAACAGATCTTTCACATGGTTCTATACGATTTTCAAACTTTAGGTATTGATCTCAAATTTAAACTAAATTTCACAGGGGTCTAGAGCTCCTTTTTCCCCAAATAATTCCAGCAAACCCTAAATTCGCCATCAGAAAGTAAACAAATCATTATCAGACCACTTATTGCCATCGAATTCCATTCGAGAACCCCTCGATCAATCATCAAGCGACCAACCAAAACGACACGCAACCAACCGCAAAAAGAGACGAAATCGGGCGCGGGAAAAAGCGATTTTGACCGGAGGAGGAAGAGTCCAAACCTCGGTTCGATTCGATTCGGCGTCGATCGGAGGGGGGATTCGAAACCCTAACCCTAGGTGGAGAGCGGGCCGGTGCGGTGGATGTCTCGGGGGTTCAGAGGATGTGGCAGAGGAGGAGAGAGAGAAAGAGAGAGAGAGAGAGAGAGAGGAGACCGAAGGGACGGAGAAAAGAGTTCTCTACGGACATGAGCCGTTTCTGTCGACCAATCAATAGGCCCCACGTGGTGGGCTTTTTCAACCATAAGGAAGTGTGGATGGATTAGTGACCCACAATAATCCGGGCCAAATTGGGCCGGATCCGGCCCAGCAATGACAATCCACATCTCGTGTTCGGCTCAAAATGAGCTTGAGACTACCGATGACACGTTTAATAGACGAGCCGAACACAAGCTTAATTTTTTAGCTCGAAATCTTAACAAATCGGACACGAGTTAGAATCAGTTCGCTCATATTTCGGCTCAATATAGCTCGATATAGATATTACAAATTTTTACTATTTAGATTCTAGTCCAATTCAAATGTAAAGAGATCTATATTTTAGTTTTTTATTTTATTTTTTTCAATTTTTCATGCAGTAGGAGGGATGAGGGTCTAACATGCTGTTTGCAACTTTTTATATCGTTAAATGAGAAAATGACTTTTATCGAGCGTTAAAATTATAAAACTTTACAACTTTTTAATCATTAGGTCAACGATGCTCAAAACGTGTGAAATTTAGTTTTCAGATATTTTAAATAATCGAAATTATATTCAATAATGTCAATCGTTGATTTTGAAGCTCTGTCATTGAAAATAAATTAGTAGCAGTGGAACTTATTTGCTACTAACAGTATTCTGGTTAAATTTACATGATAAATTACTTTGTACGCAAAATATATATATGTTCTCAAATTTTTGATCATATAAATTTTTTTTTATTTAAAGCAGTTGGCTAAGAATTTAATTATTGACATCTAAAATTTGAGAACATATATATATTTTGCGTACAAAGTAATTTATCATGTAAATTTAACCAGAATACTGTTANGCAAAATATATATATGTTCTCAAATTTTTGATCATATAAATTTTTTTTTATTTAAAGCAGTTGGCTAAGAATTTAATTATTGACATCTAAAATTTTAATTCCGAAATATAACTATTTCACATTTCTAGTTGAAATTATGAGTGGTGTAAAGTTTTTATTTTTTATTTTTTTTAATTATTATTTGTTTTACTCCTATGGGTTTCACAGGGATAAGGATCCGCAACCCCAATGGAATATTCGTATCCAATTATTCCATGTAAAATGAATAAACTTACACATACTCAACAACTTGTTTTAAAAAGTTTTTATGCATATCTTTATGGACCCCTTCAACACTACAATCTACGAATTTTAGCAATTTTAAAAAAAAGCTACAAATTTGACTCACAGCTTAAATTTTATATTCCACGGTTTAAGTATTGCTATATAGAGTGGGACTACAATACTCTTATGAGTATAGAGCCCTTCGTATTCATAAATTATTTTGTCATTATCTCACTAGAGCCAGCTATATAGGATAATTATTAAATTCAGATATAAAAAAAATAAATTTACAGATAAAGTTATCTATATGCGCAATATAATCATATAAATTTAATAAATTGCTCACTAAATCATCAATTTTGATAGTATTCGCAAAGCAGGAGATATGCTTTCTCTAAATTTTTTAATTTATTTCTTGAGGTGTAAATTAGATATATGTTGAGATATAAAATAATGTGATATGTCAATTTATTTTAATAAAATTTTTCAGCTGATTTGTTATTTTTTTATTATTTTTTGGATTTATTTGAGATTATGATAAAATGCATAGGGATAATTGAAGTAATGTTAAATACAAGAAAGCAATTGAGACTCGGTCAAAAATGTAAGGTAGTTTTTTGTTTATAATTTAGCCGATACAAATAAATAACTCTATAGTATAGATAGTAGTGTAGTAATCCTTTCGATGCGACAGCTAGATAATTAGAGAAAAAATAAAAAATGGCAACAAAGAAAGAAAAAACTGCGATAAAAAAAGTGACGATGAGGGGCGGGATTCATCTTGCCGATAAAGGAAGGTAAGAGCCGAAGAAAGTGGAAGAGGAACAGTTCGGCTCAATGCAGAGATATGATCCGGTTCAGTTCAATCAAAAAAAGAAAAACAAATCCGGGTTGGTTTAAGAAAAGAAAGAGAAAAATATGTGGAGGATTTAAGACGGTTCGGAAGAGCCCATACTCAATAATAATTGGTTCAGTTCAAGCAAAGAAAGATAAAAATATGTTAGGCATTTAAGCCGGTTCGGAATAAAGCCCACATCCAACAATAACGGTAATGTTGCCCAATGACAAATTTAGGGAGAATAATGTAAAGATATAGATATAGATATAAATTTGTATTTCTACAAATGGATACACTCCAAGCCAAAATTAAAATATAAAAAATAAAAAAAAGGAAAAAAATAAAATAGAAAGAGGGAATGAGAGAGGGTCCAATACTGGGTGTGTCTATCCAATGGATTCTTGTTGCCACTTGTCCAAAACAATGTCCAGAGATATCACAAGTGGCTTTTTATTTAGGGGCTCAAAAGCACTACAACAGGAGTTGCAGGTTTTTACTACTTCCACAATCACTCAACATAAAAGATAAAAGAAAGAATTAAATTTAAACTGCACAAAAAGTGCTCAACCACATCTGCCATGCTGTGGTATGAGTACGTTAATGTGTTACATGCAGATTGACTTGAGATAAACAAATAGATATTTTGACGGACGTACAGGATACATTAAATAATTTGTTTGAACTGTTCAACCATTCATAATTTTTTCATTAATTTATTTGTAAACTTTAAATGTTTACTAGTCACATAAATTTCTCTACTTTTTGCTAAAAGATTTTTTTTAAAAAAAAGTCAAATCTTATGCTACAGTGGAAAGTAAAATAAAATACTATATGGGCATGTGACTGTGCGATCGCACAAAGTTTTCTCAAAAAGGCGCACAATGCGATCGCGCAGCCAAATTCACCCTAACTCTGAAAACAAAATCTCTAACTTTTTTAAAATTTTATTATAATAAAAAAGCTATCAAGAGTATACTAACACGAACAATTTATCTTCGAATTTTTCTGACAATATTATAAGATATAGCACTTGATGAAATATTATCTATGACGGTTCGAATAGTAATATAGAGCATATAAAAGAACTGAGCTCCGATGCTTTTAAAAATACTAAGTCATTGATACTTATAGATTTTCGATTCTTGGATGAAGGAATTTGTGGCTAGGATAGTGGTTCTCTATGGTTGAGTGGATGATTGATTAAATAGTATGATCTAACGGATTGAAATAGTGAAAAGGATAAATTTAACAGTAAAAAATACGATACGCCTAGTATTATTAGAAGCGTCTTAGTCGCTATATATATATAAAAGTTCCCCAATCTTATTAATCAATCATCAGCATGAATCACGTGAAAGATAACAATTTTTATGCGGCAGAGAGTCCACTGGAACCCTCTTACTGAGATTTGTGGCTTTTCCAAGAAGCAAAGGTAGAAAAACATGTATAGGTAGTACCAATCCCTTTCATCTTACCTTCCAGAGATGATTGGTTAGAAGAAATACATTTATTATGGCTAAATTATAAAAAACTTTCTATAAATACTTTTTTTTATTTTTTATTTTACTTTATCTCTTTAATAATTTAAATTGTTGTATTTAACCCCCCTCTGTCACGGTTCCATTATTTTTTCGTTCATTTATTATAACTAGTCATAGTGTACGTGTAATGCACATCACATTAAATCAAATAAAATTTATATTTATATTTTAAATTTAAATAGTTATTGGTGGTATGAGTCTATTTATCAAATTTTAACTTTAATTTATCTTCGGATAAGTTTTATATATTTTAAATTTAGTTACACTATAAATACTTTTCATATTTATTTTATAATAATATACAATTATTTTTAACATATATACAAATTTTAAAATTTGAATTAATTCTAAATTTTAAGTTAATAAATTCACATTAAAATTTTTGAACAAAATTTAAAATTTAAAATTAATTTTGACAATGTGCTAGCGCCGGTGATGTCGAGGTGACAATGTGCCGGCGCCGGTGATGTTGATGAGGAGAACGATGACGATGCGCCGGTGCCGGCAACGGGGACAAATGAAAAAAGATATTACTAAAAAATATTTGGAATATTTGAGAAAAATATAGATGAAAATGAAAAAAATATATTACTAACAAAATATATATTTTATATTTGATAAATGTATAAATGTAAATGAGAAAATACTAAAAAAAAATATGCTAAAATAGTATAAAAGCATATTAAAAAAAATAGTTTAGATCAAAATACCTTTCCAAATGTGGCAAAGGTGGCGAATGCGACAATATGCCGTCGTTGGCGATGACGATGACGATATGCCGGTGCCAATGTATAAATGTAAATGAGAAAATACTAAAAAATAGATATACTAAAATAGTATAAAAGCATATTAAAAAAAATTCAGTTTAGATCAAAATGCCTCTCCAAATGTGGCAAAGGTGGCGAAGGCGACAACATGCCGGTGTCGGCGATGACGATGACGATATGCCGGTGCTAGCGACGGGGACTAATGAGAAAGGATATTAGTAAAAAAAATATTTGACAATATTTGAAAAAAATACAGGTGAAAATGAAAAAAGATATTACTAAAAATAATATACTGATGATTTGCGCAATTAATGTGAGAGATAAAAAGTCATGAAGATGCACACTTATTAGCATTTAAAAATCTTAAAAAGTAAAACAAAGTATACGAAAGACGAATTGGGTAGGAAATTATATTATGACACATTAAAATGAATTAGGTGTAGCAAAATACCTTTCTAACTGTGGCGAAGGTGATCGAGAACGACGATGAGGAATGAATAAAATATTACTAAAATAATATATTTGAGAAAACATATAGTGAAAATGAAAAAGGTTATATTTTATTATATTTAAGAAACGTATAGATAGAGATGAGAAAGTATTAAAATAAGATATATTTTATGTATGGATAAGTATTATGATGAGATAAAAATTATGTATGGATAAGTATTAAGATATTTTCTATATAATTAAAATTTTAATTATGTTTAATTTTAAAATTTAAAATTTAATTTCGATCCACTTTAAGTTTGTAAATTCAAAAATTTTAAAATTTTTAAACTTAATTTTGATTCCACTTAAGATTTAAATTCAAATACGTGGGTAGTGAAGATATTATATATTTTTGAGAAATCAAAAATTTAATGAATATTTAAAATAAATGGTTAAAATTTCTGACGATGAAAAAATTAGTAAAAAATAGAGACATTTCGGAAAGAAATTCATGTTTTATTCAAAATTTCAAAATTTTAATTTATCTACTTTAAGATTTAAGTTTAAATGCGAAGATAATGGAGATAAAAAAACTTCTGAGAAACGAAAGAAAAAAGATTAAAATTTTGATTAGATATTTGAAAAATGCGTGGATATTATGTGTGAGAAAGGTTAACGGTATATTATGTAGATAGTTTTTTTTTTTTTTTTTATTTTATAGAAGATAGGTAGCACGCTATCGCTTCGTTTATTTCATTTAGAATGAAACTTAGCTAGAAATGTGAATCAACTAGGGTTCGAACTTGGGTCTCGGGTACCAACCGTCAAGCTCTTTGCCACTTGCTCTAGGGACGGTCGGTATATTATGTAGATAGTTGACGTATATGATAGGTAGATTAATAAGATATTTGAAAATTTTATAAATATTACGTTGAGAATGGATTGACGGGTACGTATATTATGCGTTAGAAGAAAAATATTTAAGAAACGCGTAGATAGAAAATATGATATAAATGTAAAGGTATTATTGTCACAAAAAGTGACAAATACTTTTATTTTCAATTATTAGATAAGATCTAATGACAAAAAATTAATATCTTTATTTGAGAATAAATTATTATTTAGTAAATTATTTAAAATATTTGGTAAAAAATTACTGAACATAAAAATATTAGTAAAAAAAATAAAAGTATTTTTTAAAAAAAAAAAATTTAAAACTCACGCTTTTATAAGTAATATAGATATAGCCCACTAAAATACGCAGGTAACTCCACTAGATTATCGATACAGAAAGAAATGGTGGGTGTTGGTTTCTCCTACACACCACACCACACCACACCAAAATATACCACACCCATTGTAAAGCAGTTGGGTTTGGGACAGAGACAGGTAAGGTGAGGTATCCTCCGCCTCTTCCCTCTCCCCACAACCCACCCAACTCCCATTCTATTCTATGGATAACGAGGAGATATAGATAGTCCCCTTTTCTCCTCCCCACCATCTCCATTCATTCATGGCCCCTCCCCCATTGCTGTGCACTTTGTAGCACCCCTGAAACCAAGCAAAAGAGGAGCTTTTTCCCACAAGCGCTTCTGGGCTCTTCTTCTCCTCCTCCTCTGCTCTAAAGGAGGGGGGAAACATGGCCGTGGCCGTCGCCGTGGCTTCTGGGAGCCGCGGGATTTGCTCCGGGCTGAAGCAGGTGGACAACAATGGCGTGGCGCCCCTCAAGTGCTGCGCTTACAGGGGATTGCGCTCCTGCGTCGTCCCGGTTTCGGCCAAGGCCAGGTTGGGGGTTTGCTCAAAATTTGATCTTTTTTGGTACTTTTGGTTGAGTTTGGATTGTTGGTGATTTGGATTCCTAATCTTTTGGATACTGTAGCAAGTTTCTGTCTACTGGATTGATTTGAATTGCTTATTTAGATATCTGGGGTTCCGATTTCGTCGAAGGTGAGATTGGGGTATTTGATCTTTTTTGGTCTGTGGTTGAGCTTGGATCCGACATATTGATGGAATGATAAGTTTCTGTTGTTACTGATTTGATTTGAATTGCTGTTGAGCAATTTGGATTCCTTCTTCTGGGAATACACCTTTCACTGAGGCAGAAACAGTAGTAATCTATTTTACCCTGTTAATCAATATCTTAAATTTGATGTTTCAATTGTTCATTAGGTTCTGTTTGTGACCTGATCATGTCTTAGGCTGAATTAACAAATCATAATTAGTAAATAAACTATTTCCCCCTTTCTTATGAGATATTGTCCCTCAGATCCATTTTGCTTAACTGTTAAAATGTAGATTATTTGTTTGTTCTTCTAAAATAATGATTGTTATTTATGCATCTATCTGTTTGTTTATTTGCTTACCAATTCTGATTGCTGACAATCTATGCTCATGTTAAATTCATGGTTTTTTTACAGGTTATCTTCCTTTTTCGCTATAAGCATTCCTCGAGCCACATCCCCAACAGCTGTGGAGGTATTGAACAATGTTAGCTCTTGTGCATTTGATTGGAGTTATATTCATAGTTGCTTATATTTTTTCGGTTTAACAGGATGGGAGCTCTAATGTCACCGACACAGTTCCGACGCCCAAAGTTATAATAGATCAGGACTCGGACCCAGATGCAACTATCGTCGAAATAACCTTCGGTGATCGTCTCGGGAGTCTTCTTGACACTGTATGCATCAAAAACACCAACTTTTTTTTTTGGATAATCTGCGTTTTCCTGCTTTTAGGTGGGTCAAATTTAGCTGATAAATTTGTATCTTTTCTTATTGTGAAGATGAATGCGCTTAAGAATCTAGGGCTCAATGTTGTGAAGGCTAATGTCTATCTCGATTCTTCTGGAAAGCACAATAAGTTTGCTATCACAAAAGCGTAAGTAATTATGCTCCAATCAACTCGTTACTTTGAGACAAATTTCTAGATTCTTTCGTACGCTACAAGAAAGCTTTTCTACGACACTAACTTCTATCTGTTTATTGTTGCTCACACTAAAGATTATAACATTACAGGTATACCGGCCGCAAAGTTGATGATCCTGAGTTGTTAGAAGCAATACGATTGACAATAATTAATAATCTGCTGCAGTATCATCCGGTAATGAGACCTCCGTGTTTAACACCTTATGTTCTGTGAAGTAATTTGCATAAGTCTACTTAAAAGCTCTTTTTGTTGTGTTAATTGGATGATCAGGAATCTAGCAGCCAATTGGCTCTGGGAGCGACATTTGGAGTTGAACCGCCTGCACAACAGGTGCTTATTCTTGGCCTTGTCAATAAATTGAACAGCTATACTTCGTTTTATGGCTATTAAGTGGTGTTGTTTCTCTGGGTTTATAAGAAAAATGCTATTTAGTAGGAAAACGAAGAGTTTTGATTGTTTTTTCCCCCTTTTTAAAGAAATTCAGATGCTATTCTTGATTTTACATGTTCAGATTGATGTGGATATTGCGACCCATATAGATATATATGATGATGGCCCTGATAGAAGGTATGGATAATTCGCTCAATGCACAATTCCAACCTCTTATGAACTCATAATCAAACTATTAAGGCGTGCATTGTTTATGCCTTATACTTCTTACTTTTTATAAGCTCCACTTGATTAAGTGTCACAAGAATTCTAGAAATACTTATCTTGTATAAGATAATATTTGTTAACTTCTGCAAGTTGTGATATCATTAGACATTTTGTAACATATATTGTACTTGAATTGTATTCTTTTCCGCTTCCTGTGAAGTGAATATCGATACAAATATGGAAATCTTTGTAACTTCTGTAGTCTCAGCTCAAAATGATCATCAGCAATTCATGTCTAATGAGCCTTCTGTTTGCCCAAGATCTTTTATACCTCATCTGAGGTCAACTGGTGATAATCTACTTGATTAAATTAAACATTGCATTCAGATGGAGTTGGAACTATCTTATGTGGTGTTTAGTTTTATACTTAATATTTATTAAGTTGAATCACTAATTGTAAATTAACGGGTTAAAGTAGAAGGGTACTGCACAAGATTTCTATTGCTTGGGTTAAAAATTTTGCAAAACACCCACTTGATCATTTTATCAGCTAATTTGTTTTGATATCATTGATGCAAGTGATTTAAATAAGCTTAACATTCTGGGATTTCAGAAGCTGAATATGCTTTTCAACATACTATTGTTAATAAATTTCAAATTCGCCAACCAAGTGTAGCATTACTGAACTAAATAGGTAATTGGTGAGAAGCAACCTATAAAGTGTTTCACGTCACATACAAAATAGAAATCGATACAAGTGCTTTGAGGTCAATGTCAAATTCGTGTCAGGAGGTTCAATCATCAAATCTTGTTCGGCTATACTATATTGTCCTTAACATTGATGATAAGGTCCCTTACTTGGTTGTTTTCCTCTTTAGCTTGCTCGTGGTCGAAACAGCGGACCGTCCCGGGTTGCTGGTTGATCTTGTTAAGATTATTACTGACATAAACATCACAGTGCAATCTGGAGAATTTGACACCGAAGTAAACATTAATGTTCTTTCCAAGATTAGTTTCTCCCTGCTAAGAGATTTTTTACTGAAACACTTCTTTGTTACAGGGATTATTGGCCAAAGCGAAATTCCATGTCAGTTATCGGGGTAAACCGCTGATCAAGGCTCTCCAACTAGTAAGCTCTCTCCTGCTTTGAGGTTCTCCGTAGTTATTAAATGTAGTCCGACTTGGGTGCTGAATAGATTTAGATCTAACAAAGTAGTAGCTTGGGGATTGTCCAAATCCCAAGTACATTGCTAGTTGGTTTCAGTTGGTTGTTCTTTAACCATCTCAAGATTTTAGAATCTGTTTTGGCCTGGCTTCAGCTTGTGGCTTCTGCAAAAGTGCTGTTTGAATAAAACTGCTAAAAAAAGCACTATATTAGTACACGAGATAAAGATCTAATCGAACTAGTTTCTATTGCTTACCATAATGGTTGCTAGTTCACCACTCTTGCTGATACATTACACCAGGGTCCTCAATCTCTGCATTTCATTACAATCTTTACTCTGTCTGTCAAATTCCTTCATCAAATTAGATGGGGATGTCTACGTAGGCGTCATGTATCTACGTTAGGGTTGATACCGCATGCATGGTGCTCGCATGGACATTTACCATCAAAATGTAATCCGAGAATTTTAACAGGTCTAAGAATGTGATGTGACATAAAAGGTTAGGAACCATGATAACTATTTGCATGTTGATAATCAAAACTGACACTACGCCAAATTTGTTGGAAATAAATAAAAAAACACGCTGAAATTTTACCTTACCAACTTGATCAAGTCGTTCTAATATATAGCTCGTGTGTTTGTAGGTTCTTATAAATAGCTTGCGCTACTTCTTGAGGAGGCCAACGACGGAGGAAGCGAGTTTTTAGGGCTCTACTTAAAAGGACAGTTCAAGGTCGCATAGTGTTCCAACGCAATTTAAGATTTTTCTTTCCACATTACAGCATCTGGCTGTGTTCCGAATAATGTTCTTACTCATCTACTTTAGTACTCCGTTGCCCGAAAGCTAACTAGTCTGTATCGATGGGATCACACCGTTGAGCCGAATGAAATCTTTGCATGCTTGAAGAAGCACTCTTCTGCTTCTTGTGTTGTATGCCTTTCTTATAGTCTGTCGACTGCGAAGTGTTCGAACAAGATATTGAGAATAATCACTTTATGCAAAATTGTTGAAAGATGGAACTTCTGGTGCTTCTGCAATTGGGACAAAGTTGCAGAAATGAGCTTACCAGTGTGTTTCTACTGCAGCAGAAGGCCGTCAGAACATCATTAAAGAAAACTTTATCGAGTATTTCTTAAAATAGCTTTATTCAAACAACATTTGATTTTCTGAGCCGAGCGTAGAGATGCAAAAAAGTCGTGTTTTTTTGGATCTTATCGCTTTCTTCTGCTGCAGTTGGGCTGAAGCAGCTTAGATCAGCAGATCTGCAGTCTGCCTGCAAGGATACGAAATGTTAATGGAGAGCAGAACATTCTTGCATTCCATTGTGTAATATTTGAATTACAACGTTGTTACTAGGGATGTCAATGGGTCGGATTCGGGACGGATTTTTAAAAACCCGATCCCAAACCCGACTCCAAATCCGAAACCCAAACCCGAACCCGACGGATTTTGAAAATCCATATCCAAACCCGAACCTGACCAAATATTCAAAATCCCAATCCGAAAATCCGAACCCGAAAGAATTATTTCTCTTTTCAATATTTCAAAATATATTACATTAAATCTAAATTTTTAAAATAGAAATTCAAATATAATATCAAATTTTTATATACAAATTATATATAATGTAAAATAAATTTGGGTTCGTACCGGGTTCAGATCGGGTACAGTCAAAATTTATATCTGAATCCATATCTATCAACTTTTTGTTTTTGATATCTATATCCGAAATCATTTTCGTTTAGCATCAGATAAATTTGCTCAGTTCGGATTCGGATTCGGATAAAATTTCGGGTATCCGTAGGACCGTATCCGTACCCATCGACATCCCTAGTTGTTACTTGATCAACTGAGGCCCAGTTTGGAATGAAGAGCTATGCAACATTGTTGGTCCAAAAGAAGCAAGGAAAACACTCTGATATGATCGGCCATATTTTTTTTTTATTATTTTTGAATACAAATTCATATACAAATTTATATCGAATATTAAATTTTAATATCTATATTCAAACTCTATCGAATACAAATTTGATTGGAGTATACTGCTTGTTTGGTTCGACGTAAAGTAATTTTTCCGTAAAAATATAATTTTACGGATTTTGAAAAAACTGGAAGTTTTCATTTTCTGTTGTTTTTCAGTGAAAAACAAAAACTCTCTGAAAGAAAGTCACTTACACTCTCTCTCTCTTAATATTAATAAATATATATTATGTAATATTTTATTTATAAATATAAATTATATATTATACATTATATATGTGTTATTATATATTATATAATATAATTTTGGATATATAGTAAAATTTTGAATATATTTAAATTATAAATATAGGTGATAATGATGATAATAATAATATATAGAGATATAAATTGTAATTATAATATATATAACATGAAAGTTATTCATATATAATATACAATAATATATAATAAAAGAAAATTTTATAAAATTACTTTTATTCTAATTTTTTCTTTCAATCAAACAAGTATGGTTGAAATTTTATTTTTCTTTTTTCTACAAATCAAGCATTAAAGAACGTAAAAAAAATTTTATAAAATTTTTTTTATTGAAAATTATTTTTTATAATTTTATGATGAACTAAATAGACCCTTAGTTGAGCCACTCTGTGCTCATCAATTTGGATTTTTTTTTTCAAATAATCCTATGAAATTTTTTAATTGGATAAATAATTCTATAAAAAAATAATTGGAAAACTAATCCTTCTTTTGTTATGTACGAGTCACGAAAGAATTTTCTCTTAAAAGACAGTAAATTATTCACCACCTTCTTAATTTTCTACAAAATGGGTGAATCATTCACCATTTTCTTGAAAATTATTTGTTATGATTTTTTAAGTTGTTAAGATTATATGTAATTTGTTAAAATTTGTATATGGTTGTCAGAATTATATATAAAAAATTAAAAAAATGAGATGGTTAGGATTATATGTAGATTATTCGAATTTTTGTTAGATTATTAGGATTGTATGAATAGATTATTATGATATTTTTTATTATTAAGATTATATATGGTTTGTTAAAATTTTTATATAATTTTTAGAATTATATGAAAAATAAAAAAAAAACAACAAAAGAGAAAGACAGTGAGTAATTCGAGTAATTCATTACTTTTATGAGAAGTTAAATAGGAATTGTTTACTGGTTATGAAAACGGTAAATAATTCACCGTTTTTTGGATAAAATTTTATTCTATCACTATTTAGTTAAATATATTTTTTTAGTAGGGTCGTTTGGCTAATTATAATAATTTTAAGTGTTATTTAGGAAAAAAAAATCCCATCAAATCTGTAGTGCCACGTGGCCCTATTAAATTGTGCCATTTGTGGGCCTGTACAAGCTGCTCCATCAAGGGGGTAGGTAACCTTTGGGACCACCAATTATCACATGCTTCGCCAGTTGCCACGTGGGCCCCATCTGATCCGTCCGTAACCCCCCAAGGGCTTCGCTTGCCGTTGGATTGAGTCCTGGTGGAGTGTGGGACCACAAGCTTTCACTCTCAGCGAACCACGCGTTGCCACGTTGACACGTTGACAAAGTCCAACTGTACTCTCTCCCACTCGCTTTTGTCGTTTTCTCAACATTCTTGTCGCGTTTGGTGTGTACTCGTCGGTACGTTCCACTGGTACATCACAAGATCATCAAAATTATAAAAAACAAAAAATTTAAATCACATTTTGGCCCCACAATTTTTTGTTATTTATTTATTTATTTTGAACTGTTGATAAATTTATATACTCGTTTTTTTTTTTTTTTTGAGAAAGTTAGTATATTATTTGTTTCGTTTATTTTTTAAAAAAATAAATTTAGCTGAAAATGTGAATCAGTCAGGATTTGAACTTAAAATTTCGAATACCAACCATCAAGTCTTTTGATAAATTTATATACTTTTTATTGCATGTAGAATGAACAAATAAGAGTCTTTCAGATTACATACTTGAACATAGAAATAAAGCATTGTTTTACTATAAAAAATAACACTTAACTGTTGTGCAAATTTTATGTTTATTTTATCAAAAAAAAATCTGCCGTTAAATAAATAGCAAATTAAAATTCTATGAAATCACAGAATAATACGCTGTTTAGTAATATGCTATTATAATAAAATCACATGATAGTTAAGCGTAACTTTTTAACCGCACAGTGAAAAATATAAGCATGCATGCTACATGACATAATAGATAGTTGAGTCCAACTTTTTTAATCATGTGATGGTAAAGTAAAACAATCCTAATTCACAAGAGGATAAGCTGAAGTTTACCTTATTGTAACATATTAATAATTTACAAAGATAATATTCCATGGGAGGAAAAAAAAAACTTTTTATCATTCTTTTTATTGTAGAGAATTGTATTTTGTCCACAATATATCTCAAATAAAATCTTAAAATGTATGTATATACGAATTAAAATATGTATATTATGTTATACATGTGATCGAGCTGTCCATCTTGTTTTGAGTATAAAAGAATCAACTTCTTATTTGTGGGGAATATACTGTTGCTAAACTGCAAATTGGATCAGTGCTATTATTTTATTATTATTATTATTATATTTTTTGGATAATTTGAATGTAGTTGATGTCGCGTTATGCATGCTTTTAACATCCTTCTTGAGTTAACAACTTAAGGTTTTAAAAGAATAACGATTATTTAATATTTTTAACACAGTATATAAGTAGGAAGTTTTTAATTTGAGTTTCGTCAGTCTCCTATTATTGCTTAGTTTTTTCTTATTTAATTTAAATTTATATTTTAGAATTATTATTCTTAATTTTAAATATAAAAAAATAAATATGAATATTAAAAATATCGTATTCTTTGACACCCTGTGGCTTGTACTTTTCCCAGTTAGAACAGTAGTTAATTAGTTTTTTATTATGTGGGAAAGTGGAGGGTTTGTTTGGTTTATTCCAAGTTTTCAATAATTGGCCCGAAATTAATACGCGCACACAAGCACTGTTTAGCAACAGTTATTTCGAACACGCATTTATTGTTTTTTTTTTTTCTAATGGATAAATTTTATTTTTTTAATAATTTATCTTATTTTTTATTTTACTATTTTGCATGGTAAAAAAAATTATATTTAATTATCATAAAATTTAGGTCCTAGAAATTATACTCAATTACTTTGTAATTATTGTTACAACAAACGCACAAACGGAAATAAAATGACGTATACGAAACAATCAAACCACAAACAGAAAATAAAGAGAACGCACAGATTTAAGTGAAAAATCATATGCAGAGAAAAACCACGGGCGAGGCAGAAGAGAGCTTCACAATCAAACGAAAAAGGGAATACAATGTTCAGAAGATTACAACCAATCACAATCTCACGCCTCTAGGGCAAAAACGAAAAGGAAACCCATAACAGCTTTCGGATCTGATCCGATCCGATCCGATCTGATCCTGTTGGCCCGAGCCCTCCGCTACCCACCACAGACATTTATTTTTTCTTCACAAATTTATTTTTCCAATTTTGGTCGCACCGCGAAACTGTTGACGACTCAGAAACCTGAATTTGAGTCGATTATCAATTTCGAGTCATATCTAATAGTTATAAAATTATTGTGTCATTCTATTTGATAATAAATATTTTGTATAATAATAGATAATATATTATATAATAGTTAAGTATAACTTTTTAAATCACATAATCACAAAATAAAAATATAAATTAAAAGTTATCTTTTTTAATTACAGTATTTTTGAATTTTGATAGTAAATATTTGGTTTTGGAAAGTGCTCCCTAAGTAATTAGCAGTTCAAAGTTTATGTATCCTCTTCAGTAAAATATTAGATGGCGTTGAATAAAGAAAATGTGTAAATTGTTGCATGCTTTTTCGTTGACAAGTGTGATTATAAGTATTTTTAAAATTTTTGGATCGTTCAAAATATAAGAACACGTACATTTAGCTATCGCAATACCAAATTAGGTTTTAGAATAACTTTCTAAAATTGACTCTTCTGAGAATCTTTTTGGCCCAGATTTTAGTTTAGTTCATTCATATGTTCGCAAAATAATATTTGATAAATAAAAATATTTGAAATATCTTAGCAGTGGAAAACGAAAAATAAAATTCTATGTATCAAAAGTAAAAAGAAAAATTGTTGGCATTTCTAATTTACTTAAAATATTGTTGGATGGACGCGAATATAAATATATAATACATTTTCTAATAGTATAACCATTTAATAGTATTTTATTAAATATTAAATAATATATAATATTGTAGTTATATGCTTGCCGACGCATAACAACGGGAGGCCATTTAATTTAAATGTGTGAACAATATCAAACTTAGCCCTTTGAAACTTCAAAATATTATATTTGTCCCTTTCAAAATCTAAAATATCATTCGTGGCCCTCTACTATTTGTATAAATCTATCACAAACGTCTCTGTGAACTCCAAACCTAAAGCCTAAATGCTAAAGCTAAACCCTTTAATGTTTATAAGGTAAAAATTTACATAATTTATCTAAAATATGAATTATTTTGAATTAGCCACCCAATCTTTCAAAATTTTGTTATTTTACTATCAGATATTTCAATTTGTTTGATTTGAATCAGCCAACGGCACTTACTCTTTAAAATTGAATATATCATTTAACTTTACAGGTATAATAGTATGCTTCATATAATTTTCATAACTATAAATTTATTAAAATAAATAATTAGCTTAAATTTTAAAAGCAAAGCATCGTTGACTGAGTCAAACTAAATAAATTGAAAGGTTGGATAGTAAAAATAAAATTTAAAAGAGTCGGATACCCGAATAAAAATGGCACATAGTTTAGATAAGTTCAGAATGTTTTTGCCTATTCGAAGAACACTAATGACATTTTACAATTTGAAGGAATTTTAACAAAATTAGAATCCGTCGAAGGAGTACTGAAGAAATCAAGCGTTGAAATGTCTGTAGCGATGCTGATCGTCCATAACACAGATATGACAAAGAGCCGACTGGTTGGGTACTCAAGAGCCAAAGTTCGAAATCTAATTGCTCCACATTTCTACTGAATTTATTTTTTAAATAATTTTTCAGTGGCGGATACACTATAAATAGAATGAACTTAAAATAGGAAACAAGATTATGGAGCAGGACCATCATCATTATTGTCTCATGGGCCACACTACACAACAACTACAATATTGTCTCGTGGGCCTACACTTCCATGTGGGCCCAATGAGAAACCCTAATTTTTTTTAAAAAAAATAAAATATTAGTAGAAGAATCCGACTATAGTACTTTCGGGAGCACCACACATGTGGTGCAGTTTAATATTATTGTCTTGGAAGAACCACTATCGTGCTGCTTTTACAATTCTTAATATTAGAGTTAAAAAGTCGAAAATACCAAATTTTTTTATATTTTTGGAAGCATAATAGCTCTATACATGAATAGAATCAAAATTTTCAAAAAACAATTTTGTGTTTCTGTAATATTAATAACTACTTTTTTATGTTTTTTTACATTTTATATATAAATATTTATCTTATTGTGAATTTTTTTTGGATCTGCGGTTGGTTATCTTACTATATGTATGATGCCATTACTCTCTCGCTCTCTTTCTCTTTCTCTCTGGGAGAAAGAAAAAAAAAGGGTTAAATAAATAGCAAAGTAAAATTTTGTGAAATCACGGGATAGTACTTTTTCTAACAATATATCTTTACACCTAAGGATTTAAGTGCTGTAGTACAGGATTGTGATGAATCTTGCCGACACGGTATGACACGGTGCGTGCCGAACCGTGTCGATACTTGCTGGTCAAAAAAATTTATGTGTGCCGACACATAATAGCATGAAATATTTATTTTCTTTAGCAACAAAATATTCTAACTATTTATTATATTTTCTTATCACATATTTTAAACTTTATTGAAAAAATTACTTACTAATTTAAAGAATAGAGGGTTAAGAGTTGTGCCATTGATACGGAGTTTGTATCGTGCCGATGTCTTATTGGTATGGTACGGCACGGTGGATACGGCCCGTGCCGATGGACACTTAAAACCTTATTTACACTAAAATAAAAATAAAATAAACTGATAGTTAAGCGTAACTTTTTAATACGAAAAATCTCTACGGAGCATCCGGGCCAAGCTACACTACTTATGAGTGGGGGATGGATATAATTTTTTTTTTTTTCATACTGTAGCTAATGGCAAAAGGAGAGCTAACATGATTGGTATGATTGATGAGGATAGTGAAGTGTACTGATCCGAAGAGGATATAAAGAGCTATTTCTATCATAAATTTAAGGAGCGCTTCATATATGAAGAGATGGCCCCGACTTCCTTTGGCGAGTGGAGCGGCTTCTTCAAATCGTTAACGACCCCTAACCTTGCTCGACTAATTGGACCTTTCAGTCTAGATGAAATAAAAACAAGCAGTTCTTCAACTCGAGAGAGATAAGGCATCGGGCCTCGATAGTTTTCCGTGAGTTTCTACCAAACTTTCTGGAATACCCTAAAGGAGAATATTTTGAACCTATTCCAGAAAATGTTTAAGGGGAGGATGACCACCAGCCCCATTGATTACGCCTTCATCTGTTTAGTCCCTAAGAAGGAAGGGGCTAAGAGCGCGAACGACTTTCGACCTATAAACCTATTGAATGGGATTCAAAAAATTTTATCAAAGGTTCTGGCCAACAATCTATAGCTGCTTATAAACGATCTAATATCTCCCTCCTAGTCGGCATTTCTGAATGAGAGAAATATCACTGATACTTTTGCAGCACTTTGTGAACTAATGGGTTGGGAAAGTGAGAAGGTTGTAGAATGAGTCGGGGCAAAGGTGGACTTCGAAAAGATGTATGATAAAATCTATTGGCAATTCCTTTTTAGTATTTTAGAATGGTGGGATTTCGACGAAAAGTGATGTGGATGAATCAAACTCTGTGTGTGTTATGCCAAGATTGCAGTTTTGGTTAATGGCGAGACTATCAAATGGATAAAAATGAAGAGGGGCGTGAGATAGGGGGACTTACTCTCTCATTTCCTCTTTCCTTTGGTGGCAGAGTGTCTTGCCCGGATGACAAATGAAGCAATTACAAGTAATCTTATTAAAGGACTTGGACCCTTCGATGTGACTAGGATTACTCTTATTTAATTTGCGGATGATATATTTTTTTCTATGAGGGTAAGAAAAGGTATTTGAGAAATCTCAAGTTCTTGTGATACCTCTTTGAATGGGCATCCGGATTGAAGGTCAACAGGAAGAAGTCAGAACTGTTCTACAATGGACAGGCTGAAGGAAAAGCGATAAAACTTGCGAATATACTTGAGTGTTGAATAGGCATCCTCCCTACCAAGTACCTAGGATTGTCTCTTTCTACCGAGCCCCCTAGCTTTGAAGGAGGATTAGAATAGGATCATCTTGAAAATATAAAGAAAAATTGACTGTTAGCAAACGAAACTCCTATCAAGAGGGGGTAGATTAATTTTGACAAATGCGGTTCTAACCAACCTACCTATATACTTCTTGTTTATATTCAAGGCATCTAAATGGATGATCGCGCATACTGAGTCTTTGTATAGAGACTTCTTCTGGAACGGAGGAAGCAACTCACCAGATAAGGGTTGTCTGATAGCTTGGAAGAATGTATGTAAGGATAAGAAAGAAGGAGGACTTGGCATCTTAGACTTAGCTACGATGAATAAGCTCTCCTGACCAAATGGTGGTGGAAATTCCACTGGCGCCCCAATTACAATGGAGCAAGATTATTCATACTTTATACTATCATAGAAGAAGATCTTTAAAGAAGAAATTTTTTTTTTAAACCTTACTCATATTGGTGAAAGGGAGTACTTAATCAGAATAAAATCTCCAAATATGGTGTATTATACAAGTTGGGGAACACGAGTAATATCCATTTTTGGTAGGACCGCTGGCGTGGAAAAACCACATTGCAATTGTCAATAGCCTAGTCGCATTCCAAGAGACCCATTGAGCTGTCCATCTTGCTTTTGAGTATCCAAAAAGAATCAAACTCTTATTTTGTGGGGAATACACTGGTGCTAAACTGCAACTTGGAGTAGTACTTTAATTCTATTATTATTATATTTTTAAGTTAACTTGAGTGCAGTTAATGTATTTTTATGCTTTTTACTATTAGTAACGGAGTCGGCACATTAATTTCCATATACAAAAAAAATTTTATGCGTGAGGTTGTAACGGTGATCTCGTTACTAACTAGCAAAGATGCTAACGCATGCTGTAAACATTAATCTCATTTTTCGCACTCTCTTTGTGTTGATCAAATTTAAGTTTTTGAAAAAAAATGATTATTTAATATTTGTAACATGATATCAAAGTTAGATGTTTTTAGTCCGGATTTTCTAAGATTTTTATTGTTACTTAATTTTTTCTTCTTCAATTTAAATTCGTGTGTTTAAAATTATCAAAAACATCTCGATCTTAAATAATAAAAAAATATTAAATATAAATATTAAAAATATCTTCATCTTGTATGCTAGTTTAACTATCGTCGTGCTCTGTAGCACCTTGTGGCTGGTACTGTCCCCAGTTAGAAAAGTTGCTAATCAGTTTTATTTTATTCCGTGGGAAAGTGAAGGGTTTGTTTGGTTTATTCCAAGTTTTCAATAATTGGCCAGAAATTAATGCTTGCACGCAAGCACTGTTTCAAACTCGCATTTATTTTTTTTTTTTTGTCGTGGATAAATTTTAAGCTAAATTACAGAAGATTCTCCGTCAATAATTTTTTTTTTTTTTGTTCTTTTCGGTCATTCAAAAATCTATATTTGTCCCTTTAAAAAATAAAAATATTCGATTTGACTCCCGCCGTCAATGTTTTATTAAGATTCTGTTTATATTTTATTTTTTATATTCAAAATATCCCTCAAACCCCCCTCCTTCCGCATCCTCAGCCGTGCCGCCTCGCCCTCGTCCATATATCTCTCCATGCCGACACACACACCCTTGTCCGCCTCCACCGCCTCACCCTCGTCCACCTCGAGGAAGTTGAGAAATAATTTGGTCATTTTGTCACAGCGTATTTCTCTATGAATATTTTTTATTTTTTAAGAGGGTAAAGTGTAGATTTTTGAATGACAGAAAAAAAGTAAAAAAAAACTGATATTGATAGGAAAGTTTTCTGTAATTTAGCCTAAATTCTAATCTTTTTTAATAATTCATCTTATTTTTATTTTGTTATTCTGTTTGTGGGTAAAAAAAATTATATTTAATTATTATAAAATTTAGGCCTAAAAAATTTTACTTAACTGCTATGTGGTTATAAAGTTACTGTGCCATTCTATTTGATAGTAGATATTTTGAATAACAATAATGATAATATCATAAAATAGTTAAGTGTAATTTTTTAAATCACAAAATCGCAAAATAAAAATATAAATTGAAGTTTTTTTTTTTTTAATTACAGTATTTTTAAGTAGCTTCTAATTGTAGGAAAAATAAGAGCTTTAAATTGAAACATTTGGTGTTGACACGTGCTCCCTAAATTATATAAGCAGTTCAAAGTTTCTGTATCCACTACAGTGAAATATTAAAGAAAATGTGTAAATTGTTATATGCTTTTTCTCGGACAATTGTGATTATAAATATTTTTAAGGTTTTGGATGGGTCAAAATATAAAAATAAATACATTTAGCCGCCGCAATACCAAATTAGGTTTTAGAATAGCTTTTCAAAAACAACTCCTCTGAAAACAAAAAAAAAAACTTCTATATATCAAAAGTAAAAGAATCATTAGAATTTCTAATTCTATTACTCAAAACATTGTTGGATAAACGCGAACATAGTATAATTTTTAAGAGTATAATCATTTAATAGTATTTTCTTAAAAGAAAACTTAAAATACCGCTTATTTGGTTTCACATTTTTTCACTTTAGTATCCTGTGATTTAAAGTGTATCAATTTAATACCTTATGATTTTATTTTTATTTTTTTATTATCAATTCTACTAATTTTTTTTTGTTAAATCAGTGACAAAGTTAAAACTAAAGGGTACTAAAGTGAATATTCGATAAATCTAGATAGAGTATCTAAAATTTTGTATATAATTTAACAAAATATTAATGGAGAAGCTGACGAAAAGCTAAAAATAAAACCAAAGTACACTAACTTAATACACTTTAAAATATAGGGTATTGAAATGAGAATGCATGAAACCACAAGGGTGATATTTAAAATTTACCCTTTATTAAATAATACTATACACCTTAGGATGGCCTAGTTGTCTTGGTAGTTATATGCTTGCCAACGCATAACAACTGCAGGCCATTTGAACGTGGTATCAATTTCAAACATAGTCCTCAAAAACTTCAAAATGTTATATATGCCCCTTTGAAAATATAAAATTTTATTCATGGCCCTCTAATATTTGTATAAATCTATCACAAATGTCTCTCAGAATCATAATTAGTTAATTCGCGAATTATTCGCGAATTATTGAAAATTCGAATAAAACAATCTGTATACGATTTATTTTCAAAAAAATAGAATAATACGCAAATTTTTTGATTAGATTTATTATTCGCGAATAATTTGTGTACTACGAAATATTCGGCCAAAAAAACTCGCAAATTTTTTGGATAAAATTTCTTTCCGAATTATTGTCGAAGTATTGCCAAATTATTCACGAATTATTGAAAAACCTCATGAACTTCCGAAATATATGGACCATGAAAAAGATGAAGATGGAGACAATAAACTTTGCTGTTGCTTTTTTTACTTAATCTATTTTATTTTGTAGCTCTCTTCTTTTTATATTTTTAAGAATTATAACTATACATACTAGTAGCATAAATCTAGAGAAAAAAAGTTTAGTTTAATAGCAGAATTTTTGATCCCGAATTGTTAATCGGTGAATGTATAATATCCGTATAAATCGAGTATCCGAATGATTGGTGAATCCATTTTTTAAGCCGTATTTTTCAACGAATTTAAAAATTGAGATATGAATTTTATTCGAATTATATCCGTTTCGAATTTTTGCTGAATCCGAATTAACTAATTATTCTCTGAACTCCAAACCCAAAGCCTAAACCCTAAACCCTAAACCCTAAACCCTTTATTAATATTTATAAGGTAAAAATTTACATAACTTATCTGAACTAGAATTATTTTGAATTAGCTACCCAATCTTTCGAAATTTTGTTATTTTACTATCCAATATTTCAATTTGTTTAATTTGAATACTCAACAACACTTTGTTTTTAAAATTTGAATGTGTCGTTTATTTTTATATATTTAATTAGTATGCTTTACACAATTCTCATAATTATAAATTATTAAAATAGGTACTTAACTTAAATTTTAAAATTAAAGTACCATTGATTGGCTCAAATTAAACAAGTGAAAGATTGGATAGTAAAATTAAAATTTTTAAAAAATTAGACAATCAAATCAAAATGATCCACAATTCATGTAAGTTATGTACGTTTACAAGCGTTCAAAGTTCAAATATCTGCAGTGGGACCGACCATCAAGTGATAAAGAGCTAACTAGTTGGTAGCCAAGGGTAGGGATGTCAACGGTTTGGATTCGGGGCGGATTTCCAAAAATTCGAACCCGAACCCGACTCCAAACTTGAAAATCGAACCCGAACCCAAGCCCGAACTAGACAGATTTTAAAAATCCATATTCAAACCAGAACCCGACAAAAAATCCGAAGCCCGAACCCGAACCCGAATCCGAACCCGAAAATTTGACCCAAAACAATTATTTCTCTTTTAAATATTTCAAAATATATTATATTAAATCTAAATTTTTATAATACAAATTTAAATATAACATCAAATTTTTATATACATATTATATATAATGTAAAATAAATTCGGATTCAGGTCAGGTTCGGATTCAAGTCGGGTACAGTCAAAATCCATATCTGTATCTACATCTGTCGGGTTTTTATTTTTGATATACATATCCGAAATTATATCCATTTAGCATCGGATAATTCCGCTCCGTTCGAATTCGGATTCAGTTACATATAAAAATATTTAAACACCGTTTTTTAACACCTTAACTTTTAGAGTACAACGATTATTTTACATGGTATCAGAGCTGGAGGTCCTGAGTTCGAGTCACGCCAGGCTCCTAGTATGTTAATTTCCTCCCATTTAATTCAAGTCCACGTAATGGGACGTAAGGGGGGGTGTTAAATATAAAAATGTTTAAATACCGTTTTCTAACAGTTTAAGTTTTTAGAGTACAACGGTTATTTGGGCCAAATTTGGAAGTGAAGTTGCTCTACATTTTTAGCAAAATATATGTTTTAAATAAATTTTCAGTGGGGGAGACACTATGATCAAGTACAATGATCTAAAAATAGGAACAAGGATGATAGAGCAGGACCATCCTCTTTATTGTCTCAGCGGCGGATCACTACGACAACAGTACAAGTAGGATAGAGCAGGGCCCTCCTCTTTATTGTCTCGTGGGCCCAACGCTCCCATGTGGGCCCAATGATAACGCGCCTAATTTTTTTTTTAAAAACAAATATTATTAATTAATAGAAGATTCCGATTATGATGTTTCCAAAAGCACCTTTCACCTTGTGCGTATTAATAATAATAATATTATTATTATTATTATCTCAGAAGAACCCCTAAATTCTACGGAGTTCATTATCATTCCAATCCTAAAAAGTCAAAAATACCTAACTCTTTGATAGTTTCGAGTGTACAGTAACTCTATGTATTAATAGAGTAATTTTCAAAGAACATTAAAATAATATTTTTACCGTCACAAATATGCTCATTCAAATTTTTTTTCTAATTGTTGGAATTATATAGATATTTCATTTCAGAAATTTCCAACAGTCATTTTCTTTTTTTTTATCATCACAAATAATATAAGAGAGATAAAAAAATCAATTTATTTCATTCAATAATTAGGATTAAGTATTTTACCTAATAATTAACTATATTCTTTAGGGTATATTTGAAAATATTAGATTTTTTTAAAAAATAAATATAAAAAAATAAATTTTGTAAACATATATCTGGTATTCGATATATTTGTAAGGACCATTATGCAATTAACCTAAAAAAAATATGGTGTGTCGTGATAAACCGTAAAAGAGTATCCGCGAGTAACCCCACCGCATTCTCCTCGACGCTTCGTTCTCCCCATGGTGCGCGACTTTTAACGTACTCCCACTCCCCGGTCTCAGTTTCCACTCTGCGAGTTCTCTCTCTCTCTCTCTCTCTCTCTCTCTCTCTCTCACTCTCCATCGATCTCGGATCTCCTCACCGACCTTCTCTCGATTCGCCATGGATTCGCTTCTTCTCCGGCCATCTCCCCTCCCTCCGCGGCCCTTCGCCGCCGCCGCCGCCGCCTCTCGGCGAGGTACGCGCTCCCCACTCGATTCGAGCTCTTGATGGGTTGCATGAGGGAAGATGCCTCTGAATCGAGCTGATTGATCTACTATCTAGGGTTTAGAGCGTCAAAGTAGTTGAATCGCGATTAATTTTATGGCATTGATCTTAGGATTGCTAGTTTTCTCCTTGTCTAGGGCGAGAGTGTGAGTATGTGGTGAATGAATAGCCTTGGATTGAGTTCTGGAGTTCCGGATCGTAAGTATAAGAAGCTATGTATCAAGATACTTCTATAAGCCTCGCGTGTCCAGTGTGGACACTTTTTGGATACGTGTTCAATGCTGATCCATAGCTCAGACAATTAAGAAAACATATACATATTTTTATTTTATTTTATATATGCATATATAATGATGATAAATATGATGGATGCATACAATTTATTTTTGACAATGTAAATAAATTATGTATGGTGGAGAATTTTTTTTAAAAAAATATATGAACTATAATGAAAATTTTACTAACATTCATTCGTATAAGATAACAATATTTTTTCAAAATTGATAATTTATATATAATATATATATATATATTAATAATATTATATTTTATTAGCGGTATTCATGCCGTGTTCGTGTCCTAATTTTTTAAAAACTATCGAGTCACCGTGTCCGAGTCGTGTCGCATCCCGTATCCCGTGTCAGTGTCTTTGTCATCTAGATAAGAAACGATTGGTAGATAAGTTTCATATTATCCTGCTTCTTCCTTTTCTTTTATTAGATATGTTGAGAGAGATAAGCTTTTGTGATTTGAGTATGACGACGTGTCTAAATGAGCGATTAGCACAGCAATTTATGGACACTTGCGTGAGTGTTTAACTTAAGAGAATGTGTTCTTATTATTATTATCATTTTTCCCAACAGCTTTGTATGCTAAATTACAGAAATCTGCAACTGAAGCTATTCCCCTGTCTCAATTTTCTCAAAATTTGATCACATTTTTGACAAAGGAAAATGTGAGGTAAACACCTTGACAAATTAACATTGGTAACTGAGGCAGCAGGACAAGTGTAAGATGGTCTTTGTGATGTAATTCAGAAAATCAATTAATGTGGGTTACTTTAGCTTCAAGTTAGAAAGGAACTTGGTAAAAAAGCTCACGTATACAAGAAGTTGGGTGTTCAACAGTCTTCGAAGGAAGATTGAGGTTAACTTGCCGTGCTATAATAAGAAATTTAATAAGAAGTTATAAGGTACAAATGTAATTGTTCAGTTTAGACAATTTTTAGCTCCTAGAAGAAATCTTTTTTACTTTCTAATGAAACTCCTTTGCTTCATTTGTTTGGTTTCACCTTTTGCAAGTCATATTCATGTCCTCTAGATTGACGAGCTTGCTTGTTGAGTAGCTAACAGAGTCTTGGTTTTTTTTTTTTGTGGGGGTATATTTCTCAGATTCTCGGGTACCAATACTTTATTCTACTGGCCGAGCATGTAATGGCCCCTCTGTATGGTTCAGTAGAAGAGTTCAAGAGCCCCTCAGAGACCATTATTTCAGACATATTGATGGAAAATCTACATGTAGTGGGAGAACTCGTGAATCGACCACTGTGCATGCCTCAGGGAAGCCTTTAGAACCTGGACATGAAGCATATGATTCCTCGAGCATCTGGCGACCAATGTTATCTTCCCTAAATGCTTTTTACAGATTTTCACGGCCACATACAGTTATAGGAACAGTTAAGTGGTACTCTTGTAGGATTTTAAGTTAAAAGTTGTTGTACGGTTATAGTACTTTCCCAGATCTCAAGATTTTTATCAATAAAATTATATTTTTCACTTGTCATCGACAGTTCTAAGAAGTGCTTTATGTCTGAGCAGGCTCTGAGTATAGTCTCTGTTTCCCTATTGGCTGTTGAGAACTTGTCTGATATCTCTCCCTTGTTTCTGACTGGGCTGTTGGAGGTAACGAGTCTCATTTTTTGAAAATTTTAACCAACTTTCATGGAACTAAATGTTTTTGTACTTTCAGGCACTTGTGGCTGCACTCTTCATGAATGTTTACATTGTCGGACTAAATCAAGTGTATGACATTGAAATAGACAAGGTATCCCTCTATAACCAGTCTTGGAATACCCTCGTTCTTTGCCCTGCTCTAAAATGATTTAGTAGGATGTTATCTATTTAAATACAACAATTTCGTGATCTGCATCAATGCATCATTCAGAATGCATGCATCCTGGTGCCTAAAGTTTTCTTCTGGAACTCATTTTGAAATTTAATCCCATCATTTCAGGTCAATAAGCCAACTCTTCCACTGGCTTCGGGGGAATATTCTCTGTTGACTGGGGTTGTGATCGTTTCAACTTTTGCAGTTTTGGTAAGTAAGACTGTTTAAGTTGTCAGAATAGTTTGGAGAACCGTATTTGCTATCTATTGCTTTGCATAGAGCATGCAATACATGGGATTGATGCTACAAGTAGTTTAGTATGTTAGAAGTAGTCTAGTTTTTTTTATGTCTATTTTAGTGCTTAGAATCTCACTTCATAAATGCTTGTGCACCCAATTTCAGAGGTTTCATTCATACTAAGTACTGCTTCGTGCCAAAGATGATGTTGATGCTAATCTATAGAATACATCAATTGGCGGTTGGGTCACATCAAGAAAATGGGTCCTTAGCGAGCCATGTTGCCAATTAAGGCATAAACCGATGGGAGCTGACGCGCCCATTGCACTGTAAACCGGCTATAAAATATGCATCAAAGATAAATTTTTGTAGTACAATAAATTATTAAATTATTTGTTATTACATATTATTATATTTTATTTTATTTTATAGTACTAATTATTAGGTATTTTATCAATCACCTAATATATTGTGCGGTGTATGGACATTAGTTTACACAGGTGCAAGCGAGATTTCTTCTCTCTCTTGGAATTATGAGTGCACTCTATTAAGCATTCTCTGCATCGGGTGTATATTGTACATATACCACATACTTAAAACCCTTTAATAGAGATTTCAAAATCTAATTTACTAAACAGAATTAATTATTAGGCTTTGTAGATCAAATATATTTAGTTAAGTTTTAATATTAGAATATTTGTAATCTAATATAAGGTTCGGTGTACGGAGTGTTAATATACACAAGGTGCATGTAATAGTTTCTTCTTGCTCCGATCAATTTTAATAAGGTAAAGACACCCTCACCTATTCAACAATTTGAAATAAGTCCTCCAACTTTAACTTTTTAGTTAAAAAATTATTTATAGAATAACTATCAAAACTATTTAGTTTGATTGAGTTTTTAAATAAAGTTATTACAATAATTTAACTCTACAAATACTGAAAGTTAAGGTTATTTTTTATAATGGCTACTTTATAGATTTTTTTTTTTTTTTGTATTTCTTTGGTTACAATTTATTTAATCTTAAAATAAAATTATATATCTTAATTAACTGAAATACTACCTACCCGCCTCAAAACACACGGCCAACACTAGTTAGTGTTATTTTGCCACTTACAATGTCGTACAATTAAATACCAGCACCAAACAGATGTTAAATTTCCTCACTGAAAATTAATCTTGATGCTGGTATTTTCACTTGACAACGTTTGAAATGGTTTATTTTGTGTCATGGTTGCCGCTTTTGGCTAGGATTTCAGTCCAACATAACATTTTGATAATACAGCTGCTTTGTAGCTTACTCATGCATACAACATTATGGAATTGTCAAATGATGCAACATTGTTGCTGTTTAGGGGCTTTCACTTTCTAAGCTTTACTATGAATGTATATACAGTTATCTTCAGCTTTATGATACTTATGGCACGTCTTGTAAATGTTTGTCTCAATTTAGAGCACCTATCATATACCACTTCTGTCATTGGAACTACCAAAATTTTTGACCTCTATCATATACAAATATCTTATTTCAAATGAGACGAAAGCAACTTCTCATTACGACTTGTATTGCTAACGAAGATGTAAAGATCAGTGTGCCGTGATTAAAATTTCCTTTACCAACATGTAAATCAAAATATCTGAATATTGGTTAGAACAGAATTGTTAATCACGAGCTTTTCATTCAGAGCTTTGGTGTTGGATGGGCTGTCGGTTCTTGGCCATTATTTTGGGCTCTGTTCGTTAGCTTTGTACTTGGAACCGCATACTCTATCAATGTAAGCATTATCCTTTTCTGCCTAATTTACTCTATTTTCTTCCAGTTGATTTTTCAGAGTTTCACGACTGCTCAATATGCATGCAAATAATGGAGGTTTTTTGACAATGCATCTGTGGATTTGTTTTGAACTTCTTGTCAATCATATTTTTTTAAAGGTAGAGAGAAAACATTTCTTCTTTCAGTTGGGAAGTTTAGGCCTTTTTTACATTTTATCTTCTTCGCCTATATGATATTTGCCAGGTATTTTAATCCTGAAGCAAAAGATAAAAAAGTTCCATAGATAATATGAGATCGGCAGATAATTAGCTTGATTTTGTTAATTCTAAAACAATGAAATAAGTGAGCTATTATAACAGGCCATTCCTATTTGTTGCTCCCTTGCTTGCTTCCAGTTTGGACAAGGTAGTACCACACTGCATTTATTTATTTGTAAAGGATCCATTCAATTTAGAGTGCAATTCATGGGTGACCCAAATTGAAGGTTAGTTAAAGCACTTCACACCCACCTTAGGGCTCTCTGTAAGCTAGCTAGAACTGAAGTGAAACTTAGTTACGCAGGATATTAACAAAACTAAAGATGATATATCTAATCGAAATTAAAAGCATTTATCTTGATCTTGGCATAAAAAATATCACCCACACACTCATTATCCAATAATAAGTTAGAGCAAATATAAAAATAAAAGCAGTATACATGTTCTTTGTACCCTGATGGCTTTTAAACTCGGATACTTACAGATCCCCTTTTTAAGATGGAAGAGATTTGCTGTTATTGCAGCACTCTGCATATTGGCAGTGCGTGCAGTGATAGTTCAGCTGGCTTTTTTTTTGCACATTCAGGTATATCTTTCTATAGCAACATGGTATAAGTTATTTGAATGCTCAAAATGTCATGTTTTCTGTGCTAATAGTGCTAGGTGTTTTATGTTGATAAATTTTCCAGACATTTGTTTTCAGAAGACCAGCTAACTTTTCAAGGCCGTTGATTTTTGCTACAGCGTTTATGAGCTTCTTTTCTGTTGTTATAGCATTATTCAAGGTAACCATCATGATGGCAATTCTATTATGTTCATATGTTCAAATCTGCTTGGAGATTCTAGTGTTGTGTGTGTGTGTGTGTGTGTGTGTGTGTGTGTGTGTGTGTGTACACACTAAAAATATATTAATCTTAAAGTTGATCGTTATGCAGGATATTCCTGATATTGAAGGGGACCGCATATTTGGCATTCGGTCTTTCAGTGTCCGTCTGGGGCAAAAGCGGGTCGGTCAAAATTAATAAAACTTATGACCCTGATTGAAATGACTGAAAAATCTTCTTCAAATTGCTAATAACTGTGCATTAAAGCAGGTGTTTTGGATTTGTGTTTATCTGCTTGAGATGGCTTATACTGTTGCCATGGTGATTGGGGCTACTTCTTCCTGCCTTTGGAGCAAAGTCATAACTGTATGTGGCCTTTTATGTCGTTGATTGTAGATTTAATTTACCTTACATGAGCTTTTGCAAAAGTGCTGCTGAGTGAAGCTGTTTTAAGTAGATATCTTCCACAACCCTTCTCTCTGTAGCAGAAGCAGTTGCTTCAACTTGTAGCTTTTGCTATTGGTCTGAAAGCTCATATCAAATTTCTGGTACAATGAAATCTCTAGACTTTGTTTTTACCAAATGTGCAGCTGCTGCTTTTCTGAGTAGATTATCTGTCTCAGAAGCCAGGTCAAATGATCACTCTAGGATGATTGTATGCATGACACCGAATTCATTTATAATGGACCAGACATGATTTTCTCATGCATCTTTTCTCTTATTATTTTATTGTTAACATAAATGAAGGTCTAAATGTTATTTGTTAATTATGCTTTTGATAAAAGTACTTTCTATTGGATTTTCAGGTTTCAGGCCATGCTATCCTTGCTTCGATCCTTTGGAAGCGTGCAGGATCTCTCGACTTGATGAGCAAAGCTGCAATAACATCCTTTTATATGTTTATTTGGAAGGTAATCAGTAATTTCTGTGCTTATACGGTGAACTAAAGTTAGCTCCATCTAATTATTAATTTTAGACTCATCCCTCTACTCGAGACTATTTCAGACCCTTGTCAAATGAAATCAGGCAAAATACGAAAATTTCCTTGCACATTTTGTCCCTTTATTTTATACAGTCAAATTTTAACCCCTTTCTTTTTTTGCCCTCTTTGTATTCACAGCTCTTTTATGCCGAATACTTGCTCATTCCTCTTGTGAGATGAAGACATATGGAGTCAGATTAAGTGTGCTGTTGCAGTCGCAAGGGATTCTTTTCTGAAACCCCCAAATTATCTTCTACTTTGCTTCTCCAAATCTTTGCTTCCTGGCCAAGCTGCTTCTAGAATCTGTCATCTTCAACCTGTCCCACCACAAGAGCCAATATCTTAAGGTAAGTTGTATAATTTGTATATTATTGGAGGAGTGCTTCGCATGATCCTATATTCCATCACTCAGTGCGTTTCAATAGGTCGCAGATTAGATGGAAATTTATTCGTAATGAATAGGATATTTCTGTACATATTATTTGACACTGATTGGTTAGTCTAAACATGCTAACTTTTCTAGCTATCCTTTGATGGATAGCTAGAAAAGTTACTTATTTTCTTTAGGATTTTTTTTGGATATTAGTATTAAAAACATGCAACATACTCTTGGATGTGCAACGGATCAAATGCTCTCAGATGAGATGTCATTGGGGATCTCTCCAGGGAAGTTTTCTCTATTCTTGAGGGCCCGTGACTTCAATTTATTTTGGGCTGAATTAAGTTTGAGCCCAGAACACGTCCACTTATTGCATAATCTGTGGGTCAAACTGGGTCTTTTTTAAAAAAAACAGTAAAAGCCCGTAGACCAAACTGGGCCCGTTACGTAGCAAATCTCATTACTATAAGGGCTTGTTTGGTTCATCCATTTTGGGTATTGAATGGGAATCGGTTTGATCAAATGCAGTTAATTTTGTTTGGTTCGCATGAATCGGTTTGGGATTCCTATTCCGGACTGGAATGGGAATGGCCTATTAGCTTTCAACTTGATTCCGGTCTTCTAGCTCGGATTGAGATTTCATTCCGAAAGTCCACTAAATTTTCGAAGCCCATGTGACCATCTCGCCTTCCTTCTCTTCACCCCTTTCTCATAAAAAAAAAAAAATCTATCATCTCTCAAAACCCTATTCCTAACTCACATCAATAAAAGTTTTTAAAAATAAATTTGATTTTTTTTTTGGAAAACTTATTAGAGAATAGTATTATATTTTTCATAAATTTTAAATAATATAAATTTATATTTGAGAGTAAAATTAGTATTATTGTATCCTATAATTTTTTTAGTTTATACGAACCAAATAATGAAATGTGAATAACTCATTCCAATTTCCAATCCACAAATAAACCAAACGTCTTGGGGGAGTGAGCCATTCCAATTACCATTCCAATTCATTCTCATTCCATTATCCATTCCAATTTTCCCCTTGAACCAAACAAGTCCTAAAAGTTTCAAGCGTGTTTGGTTGTGTGGTTTCCTATTCGATACTGAAAATATCTTTAATAATGAGCATTTTCGTTCATTTATTTTATTTTATATATGTTTTTTGATGTATGATAGTGATTTGTTGGTATAATTTTAGCTCATAATAGGCTTTATATTTTTCTCTAGTCACTAGAAACTAATAATTAATAGTTGTATATATTCTCGGGCACAAACTTTGGAGCCTAGGTCACACTGCAAACTACAGAAACTGGGAACCAAAAAAATATTGTAAATAGGAAAAAAGCATAGAAAATGTAATCAGTTAATCTAACTGATGTTTAGGCTTCGTTTAGAATCGCAATGTGCACTTGTTGCGTTTGATAGAAAATTATCGTAAGAAAATATTTTATTATTTTTGTAAGAAATAATTGTCACTTTTGTGCGGGGAAAAAAAATTAGAAGTAGCATAATTTTACAATTTTTTTTTAGTGCAATAACGTTAAGCTGTTTTCCATAATCAATGGGTTATAAATGAAAACTAGTGACACAATTTTTATAAAAAGGATACCTCCTAGCCTTAAAACTAAGAGATTTTTAAAACTACCAGTTTTTCAAAACTGGACCATGAAATCCATCCGCGACTAGGGGTGTAATGTGTGCCGTACCACATTCGCACGGGCCGGAGGCTAGCCTGGCATGGTCCGGCCCCAAAGTCGAGCCGTGCTGTGTCGGGCCGAATATCTTGACCTCTCGGCCCAGCACGCCCCCTCGGCTAGCACGGGACCGGTCGTGTGGGGCCGAGCTTTGAGCCAGCCCATTTTTTATTTATTTAATTTATTTTTAAAATATATTAAATTTTAGAAAATTAAAATTTTAGAAAACCACGTGGGTGGCCTGCGGGCCGCCCATCCCGTTTTACACCCCTGACCACAACTACAGAATAACAAAGCAAGGCAAGACGATTGGGATGGCTGGTTGAAAGTTTTCCAAGGTAAATTTGATTTGGAATCTATGATTAATTAACCATATCTTGTGCATTCTTTATTTTAACTTTTGAAAGAGGTAAAAAAAAAATAAAAAAAAAAAAAAGGAGTATAAAAGGGAAGGGTGACCTATTAGGTTTGGGTTTAGTTGTGTTACTGGGAGGAGTAGGGACGCAAATGGATCCAGGTTGATGGAGCTTCCGTTCATAATGGGGACAGTAAGTGGAGGCCTTACTCATTTTGAATTCTATCCTGATTTGGTGTAAAAAAAAAAATAGAGAGTGAGAGGTGAAAGACTCATTTCTTCCCTTTTTTTTCCGTCCTATTCGATGTAATTTTATTAAAAACTTGTTCTTGTTTCAATCCGTCCTGATGGAATAATAAGTGGGGATAAAAAAATAGAGATAAAAAGTAAAAAATCAATTCGTTCCGAATTTATTCGGATTCACCAAAAAAAAAAAAGGTGGGAGGTGGGGGACCGCTAGGATCCGTCAAGTTTGCATCCTTAGGGAGGACTCGGCTTGAGATACAAGATTTCAAGCTCCCGATTCTCAAACACCCCACAGACACACACAAAAGAAAAAGAGAAAGAGTTTTTTTTTTTTTTTTATTTCTTTTTTTTGGAGAGAGAGAGAGAGAGATAGGTAGCACGCTATCTGTTTCGTTTATTCATTTCATTTAGAAATAAACTTAGCTAGAAATATAATATAAATCAACTGAGTTCGAATTTGAGATCTCGGATATCAACTATCAAATTTTTTACCATACATCTTAAAAGTCACATCTTATTAAACTTTTCAGATTCAAGTAAGTTTGGGTAAATGAATTTGTTCATTGCTTTCCTCAATGCGCTTAGTAATTCCTAGAAATCAAAATGATGGAGAGAGAGAGAGAGAGAGAGAGAGAGAGAGAGGTCAGGTACTGTAGCTTTGCAGAAGGAATCCTAAGTGTGCTCTGCAAAAGAATCGATCCTTCTTTATTTCCTCACAAGAGTCGTATGACCCCCTCACTTGTTCCCCTCTCTCTCTCTCTCTCTCTCTCTCTCTCTCTAAATCCTGATCCTGTTCTCACAATCGAAGACATAACGTGCAACAAACATCTTAAAACTCTCTCTCTCTCTCTCTCTCTCTCTCTCTCTCTCTCTCTCTCTCTATTCATTTATGTACAACTTAGTAGCAATCTTGTTGCTTAGTGGTCCCTATAATAAAGCATGTGATATGCACACAATGGCACCCACAACTCCCCAAGATCCATCCCCGATCTCATGCAGTGTTCATAGCCTTAAATACCAACCAACTCAGTTAAAGAACACTCTGTTAAATTGCATGCCCCCTTTTATTGCCATTTATTAACTGTACAAACTCACTCATCAGCTCCATTCTATTCTCCAATCACTAACTCGCATTGCTCGATCGCACTCAATTGTCGATATCTCGCCTGTACTGGTTCGCGATACTAGGAAGTAGCATGCAGCTCACTTAATTTCGACATCGTAAGAGGAAAACGGATCGAATGGTAGGTCGAAAATATGAAAAAACTTGTGCCTACTCTAGATTACACCAAACTTGTTCCAAAAAAGCTACTAACAATGATAAACTGTGCTATGATCAAACACAAAGAGTTATATATTAATTGCCTCCTTAATTAAATTCCTTTTAAGCCTATACATGGTGAACTCTCTTGAAGGATATATGCAGCGCCCCACTCTTGTATAAATGAGTGGACCATGAATGTACTAAGCTATAGATATCGCCGATCTCGTAGACGAATCGATTTCTCGCATCCGTCAACCCACATTTGAACCGATATCTTTGAATTGATGATATCAAACTTCAATGATTTTTTCTCTTTTTCCTTTTTTTGGTTTTTACTCCCAATATCATACTCAGTTACTGTAGGCTTTCAATTATTTCAAAAGATATAGATTCACTAGTTAATGACTAATGTAAAAATCATGTTTGCTACATGCATATATATATATTGAATTGTTAAATTCTTTTTGATGTTAGGAAACATTGGAGCTAGTTCCTCAAAAAATTTAAATGATAAATTTGCACCATATTACTACTCTAGTTAATTTTGCGTATCGGTGCACTATATTATGGAGGGTGATATGAAGGACAATGATTAGCCTCAAGTACTTAAATTTGATATTAAAAAGCTTATTTGAGTAAATTAAGTTTATATTGCAAATAAATCTATGTACTTCAATGTAATCCAGTGGAAAAACAATATAATACTTTAGTACTCTTAGGTGTTAGTTGCTATATTTTTCTATCTTGCTTCATAAAAAGAAATGTGATCCAAGATGATCGATTTGTAACCTATCCCTTTAATTAACCAAGTTATACATATATATGTAATGAAGTTGAATTTGCGGGATTCGCAAACATACTTTAAGGTTTCATAAGTCCACAAGTTTTAAATCTTGCGCAATTAATGCATCATAGATAAATTGAGTATAGTAATTATATGTGCATACATTTTGAAATATCAAAATTATACAGTTCTAAGAGAACTGTTTACCATTAATAAATAAGTGTGACCACTTATAAGATCATAAGAGAGGCGCACCGATAAATTTTGGCGTATGTGAAACATGCATATTGCGCAAAATCAACACATGTTCATAGAATATTGAATAGATTATGTGTGGAGTGGAATTAATTAACCTGCGTAAAAAGTTAAACCACTTTTGCGAGAACTCGGGGACTCATATTCTATATCCACAAAATTGAGGGACAAGCATGTAAAACCACTCTTGAGTTGGATTTACTAATTCACGTTGGTTGCATGCATGGCCTCAGCAGCAAGAGAGTGTAAGTTCCACAATCTACTTCAATATCTTCACATTTATTGAGAAACTAACTATTATATATATACACATATAAATCTTCTTCTTTTTTTTCCTTTTTTTTTTTTTTTTTAATATTCTCTCTGCTATAGTCTCAGATACGCAGTAACAAAAAGAATGAGTTAAAATCAAAGAATATTATCTGGTAGTAGTAAATTATGGGCTTGCTTTGGAAGATACAACTCTCTGAGCCCCAAAACTACTCACGTGTTGCTTGAGTTCAACTGTATTTGTAGCAGATCACTGAAACAACTAGAGTGTCAGTTCCCATTCTTCTTATAATTTTAGTTTGGTTATTCACCTACATGAAGGGTATAAAATAACTGTAACTGCATAATCAGAGCATATATGCCAGTTAAAAAATGTTACTGGTACCTCAAAATGTGCCACAAAGTGTAGGATGAGTTTTTATTCCAATGTTTTCCGTATATAGGAATTTTCGAATCGACGATCGGCTCTGTTAGACTTGATCTAGGGTATTTGAAGTTTTTATAAAATAATTTTTGCGATTTTTTGATGTTATTTACCTAGTGATCGAAAGGATTCAAAATTAATAATTTTTAATGGTTGATATCTGCCGTTTTCAAGTTTAACGGTATAGAAATATTCAAATCAGATGAAATTTTGATACAAAATTCTTTATACTATCTACAACAAGATCAATATTTCTAATCGAAAATTTTAATGCTATATCACCACTTTTTATAGGATTTTTATTTTCAGCCGTTAAAAATTATTAATTTTGAATCCTTTCAATTGCTAAGTAAATGATATTGAAAAATTGCAAAAATTATTTTTTAGAAACTTCAAATACGTTAGATCAAGTCTAACGGAGCGATCGTCGATTCGGAAATTCTATCATCTAAAACGGCTCAAGAGCATGAAGGCCTCCGTGCTCCTGAGAGTACAGCAGTCCTGTTATATATATATATATATATATATATATATATATATATATATATAATATTATATATATATATATATATATATAGAATTAGGCTAGAATGCTATTAATAGTAAAACGCTCTTTTTGCTATCAAGTTTTTAACCCTTGGATGAAAAATTATAGGGTCAGGATGATATTAGTCGGTTAGAGTTGAGTGGTCCCCCTAGGGTTGAGTGGTCCCCACTGGGTTATAGTATTTAATCCAATGGTTAAAAATAATAAAAAGAGTTGATCCAAAGGCTAAAAAACTAGTAGCAACAATGGGATTTTGCTACTAATAGTAGCCCAGTCCAACTCTATATATATATATATATATATATATATATATATATATATATATACACATCCAACTTACTTAGAGCTGCATTTGAAATCTGACTTATCAACTGTGCTTTGCGATACCTCAGGAGTCAACTTACTTAGAGCTGCATTTGAAATCTGACTTATCAACTGTGCTTTGCGATACCTCAGGAGTCAGGAGCTATCGTATCCAAATCATTTTTTTTGAGATCGACATCTTAAGAGAGCATGTGTTCTTAAATTTTTGCATGAAAAGTCAAAGTAGTTGACACAGTTGATCAATACGAAAATAACACAATCTACCACACTATATTTACTACTCTCGAAAGTCCACAATGTATTAAGAAAATCAAGCAATTTCAAAAGGTTTAATTAATTTCAGGTTGATTATCTAGACATTTAATACTGTCCAACCATCGCAAACTTACCGTACTTATGCGGATCGATAGGCTTAATTGCTGCAAATAAACAAATACCGTACAATATATTTCATGTCCGTGATGTATTTTTTCTTTTATGTAGCTTTAATGCTTCGAGAATTAATCATGAAATAAGCCTGCTACAAGCTAGGCCAACTAATTCCGACAAGCGAAAAAATAAAATAAAAAATCTATACTATCTCTATCTCTTGTACAATTGTCAAAGATTAATGGTTAGGTATATATAATTGTTGTAGGAAATTAATCAGCATTTAATAACTATTTCTTTTTTTATTTTTTACATGCCAAATTGGTGTAATTAACACTACAATATTATAAATAGCTACTAATGCCACATATATTTGTTTTTTCCTTTTTCCAGTGAAATTTGACTTGTGTTTTTTCTTGTATTTAGCATATATAGAAGTTAGTTGTAATAAAATTTAAGAACGATGGGAGGAGCATAATTTAAGACCATTAAATAACTCCCGTTCCTTCATATGCTAAATTTGTCTATGTTTTTTACTACAATGGAAGCAATCAATGCCCACAGAGAATATATATAATCATAATACATACTACAATGCTATATCTATTTCCTTTTTTTCCCTGAAATTTTCCTTGTGGTACATATATATATATATTTATTTATTTATTTATTTTAGCATGTTAGTTATGTCATTTACTTTGGAAAAGAATGGAATATCCAGATCATATATATATATGGTGGCAGTGTAGATTCCATGAAGTATATTTATTGTGGCTGCGACAGTAACTGTATATGAAATTGGTTGGTTCTTTGCAGGATTTGCTAGATATTGTTTCTGAAACTTAGCTACTGAGGAGTAAATTCTGCAGTAATATACCTGCTGGTAATCTACTGTTCTCAGGGCAACGCATGTGTCGTTTCGCACGTAACATTAAAATGCAAATTTATGGACTAAAAGACGAGGAATATCCGTCGAATAGGATTTCATGAGAAGAAGCATAATAGTTTTAGTTTGGCTTCAATGCTTGTTCCAGAATAGTGGGACTAATCATGCTTTGCCATTGCAGCTGTAATTTTCAATTCATATATATGTATATCATTCTAATCCTATAATTTCTCATCCAAGGATTAAAAACTTGATAGCAAAAAAGAGCAAACACTATCAATAGTATTCCAGCCAAACTCTCTCTCTCTCTCTCTCTCTCTCTCTCTATATATATATATATATATATAGCACCAAGCGCTTGGTGCTACAAAATTTTTCGCTGTTAGGTCTACCTCTTTGATTATTTTCGTCCGTTCGATCATACGATTCAATCAATCACCCACTCAATCTTTGGAACCACTATTATTCTAACCACATATCCGTTTATTTAAGGTCTGAAAATCTAACAGCATCAATAATTTGGTGCTATAATAGTACAGTAGCCTATATATATATATATATATATATATATATATATATATATAGTGCCAAAAACTAATAAAAAATATATTATTTTGCTTCTCAAGTACATTTAAAGATGGTGAGAAATTGCTTACATCTCAATCTTAAAGCATGCAAGAGCATATTAAACACACCAATGGAAGTTTGCACAGTAAGGTGTTAATCACTTCAATACAACTTTAAAAAAAATTCCAAAAAAAGGAGGAAAAGATCTACTTGAACATTGACAAGCTAGGTGATCTTGCCTAGATATTATCCCCTTTGTGAGCAGCAGAAACCATTCCCATACCAAGATATGATTCTCTTTGTGCGGTTGGTGCACGGCTTCAAGATGAAAATTTTATAAGAGAATTATAGTATACTATCTGCTTCGTTTATTATTATTATTTTTTTTAAATAAACTTAACAGAACATATAAAGCAACTATTAAGTTCTTTACCACCTGTGCTAGGGTCGAGGGTCGGTCCGTGCATGGGAATAGCATATGAATGGGGGAGATGCGCTAGTGCGGTGCACAGTTGACATGGCGCGCGGCACAGGCAATTTACTATTTCTCAATTTTAAGAGACATAACCAACTAAACTGTGTAGCAGATGAACCTGAGCAAATAACAAGTACTATGGATTAGTAGTGTACTGGCACTTTGATTTATGAGGAGACTTTTCTATTTTCCTTTGGAAGGGAGGAAATAGGATATGTTCGGTACATTAATGATTACCTCCTCTCTAGAAAGGTTTAGATATGCGTTTCATAAATTGGAATATATATATATACAAGCTAACACTGCTAGGTACAAAATCAGAGATTGCATTGAACTAATTTTGCAATTTAGTGTATTCACAAGGGAATTGGGTTATTTGTGCCCTTATTTATGTTTGATATGGTTTTTAATATTGTTGAAGAAGCTTATACCATGGCAATTGAACCTCAAATCAGTTGATTAGTTTTTACAACTAAAATCAGGCCACCCAAATAAGTAGAAATCATCATAAATCATGAATTGGTGAGCATTAATGCATATGCTCAAATTTTTTTAAAGGGTAAAAATATACAAAACTTATCTAACTATTGACTATTTCGAATCGATTACTCAATCTTTTAAAATTTTGATTTTTACTATCCAACCTTTCAATTTATTTAATTTGAGTCAGTCGACGATACTTTGACTTCAAAATTTAAGTTAATCAATTAGTTTAATGAATTTATAGCTGCGAAAATTATATAAAATATAATAATTTAACTTGTAAATTAAATTTTAAAGTCAAAGTGTCGTTGCTTAACTCAAATCAATTAAATTGAAAGGCTGGATACATAGTAAAATTAAAATTTTAAAAGATTGGATTAGCAAATTAAAATGATCTATAGTTCAGGTACGTTCAGTACATTTTTTATCTTTAAATTTTTTTGAGAAAAAACATATAGGGATTGTCCCTGTATTGGGTAAGCAATTAAATTTGAGAGAAATGGGCCCAACTACTAGAGATAATTAAATTATGCAATATATTTAAGTAACACAAGATCCTTCTAGAGGGTGCAAGATGTTGATATATATGGAATAAGCAAAGCTTTGTCAAAGGCAATTAAAGATGAGTTTGTTGACACGGTTGCAATTGTTAGAGGTCACCATCTTCAGATATTTATTTATGGGAGTGCACTCCCAAAGGTCTAGATCCATAAACTAACATAACATTATTATACAAGTAATTATTATTATGAGAATAAATATTTGGTTGTTTAACTCTTGTTTGATCATGATGGGAATGTAGAAGTGATTGATACAGCAGGGTTATTACATGGACACGATTCCCTTTTCTTTCCTAAGGTTCCAACGCAGGAAAATTCCATCTATTGGTTAGTTTCCACCATTTTAATTAATAACTTATATGCATATATCAAATATGTATTAAAAGCTTAATATGGAGCTATTTGTGAGCGTTTTAAGCTCAAGTTCATAACTTAAGCTTAACCTACGCAGCTTCACTCGTGTTCAACTCGTTTACTATAACAAATAAATAGAAACTTTAGGTAAGAAGAAAAAATATATGAAAAGAAAATGAAAAACAGAAATAGGTGACACAATGAGTCATTGCTCTGATCGATTAACTATATGAAAAAATTCAAATAACCCTCCTGTAATTTCGCACTTTTTCACTTTAGTACCCCATGCTTTAAAATTCAAGTTAGTACCATGTTGTTTCGCACTTTCTCACTTTAGTACTCTGTGGTTTGAAGTGTATCAAGTTAGTACTCAGTGGTTTTATCTTTGTATCAAGTTAGTACCCTGTGGTTTCATTTTTCTCTTTTTATTATCCATTTTCGGGATATTTTTTTCGTTAAATCAGTGACAAAGTTAAAACTAAAAAGTATTAAAATGAATATTCAATAAACCTAGGTAGGATATCTGAAGTTTTTTATATATAATTTAACGAAATATTAAACCACATGGTACTAAAATGAGAAAGTGCGAAACCATAGAGTACTAACTTGATATATTTTAAACCATAGGATACTAAAGTGAGAAAGTGCGAAACAACAGGGGGTATTTGAAGTTTTCCCGTAGGGTGTGTTTGGTTTCACGTAAAACTGTGAAAAAAAATTTTTGGTAGAAAAATTTTTTTCGGAGGAAAAGAAGTTTTACGTTCTTTAGCGTTTGGTTTGTAGGAAAAAAAATTAGTTTTCCGTTACGATTGTTTGGTTGATACAAAAAAAAAGTTATGAAGATAAATTAATATATTTTTTTTCTTATTTTATATATTATATATTATTAATAAATAATAATTATCATACTATATTTATTATTATTCTAGTTTATATTTTAAAAATATATATTTAAAACATATTATACAAAAATATGTAATATCAATTATAATAATATATATTTAATGCTATAAAATAAATTACTATATATTATAAATAATATTATATATATTTATATATAATATTATATATATATATAATATATATAATATTATATATATTATGAGCTAGTCTCCTATACTATCTATAGTACCGGGGCCTCGGTACTATAGTCTTGTTTTCGATTTTAGGGTGTTCAAATCAACGATCCACATCATTAAAACTGATTTAAGGTATTTAAAGTTTTTAGAAATAAAATTTTGTATTTTTTCGACATAGTTTACTTTATGATCAAATCATTTCAAAATTGTCAATTTTAATAGATACTATGGCGAGTTTGGAGTTTAACGGTGTAGAAGAATCTAAATTTCTTCAAATTTTGATAGAAAATATTTTAAATTATCTAGATTAAAGTTAACATTCTTGATCTTGAATTTAAAAGTCCTATACTTAAATTTTAAAGATTATTTAATTTTCACCGTTCATTTTGACATAATTTATTTACTAAGTAAACGATGTCGAAAAAAACTAAAATTTTATTCCTAAGAACTTCATATACCTAAATCATATTTAACGGTGTGGATCGTTATTATGAACACCCTAAGATCGAAAACAACATAGTACCGGAGCTCCGGTACTATAGATAGTATAGTAGCTTAATTATATATATATATATTATATATAATATATATATATATATATATATATATATATTATATATATATATATATATATATATAGAGTGAGGTTACTATGCTATCGGAAGCACGGAGCCTTCGTGCTTCCAGCTCGTTTTCGATTTTGCGACTTTCGAATCGTCGATCGGCTCCGTTAAACTTGATCTAGAGTATTTGAAGTACTAAGAAAATAATTTTATGATTTACGATATTATTTGCCTAGTGAACGAAAGGGCTCAAAATCAACGGCTGAAAATAAAAATTTTACAAATATAGTAATATGACATTAAAATTTTAAATCAAAAATATTGATCTTGTTTTATATAGTATAAAGAATTTTCTTCAAAATTTCACGTGATTTGGATATTTCTACACCGTTAAACTTGCAAACGGCTCACTACGGTCATTGAAATTTGTTGATTTTGAGTTCATTCGATCACTAGGCAAATGATATCGAAAAATAATAAAATTTATTTTCAGATACTCCAAATACTCTAGATCAAGTTTAACGGAGCCGATCGATGATTCGAAAGTCGCAAGATCGAAAACAAGCTGGAAGCACGAAAGCTCCGTGCTTCTGATAGCATAGTAGCCTCACATATATATATATATATATATATTATATATATATATATATATAGTAGGGCTAGAATACTTGTAAAAGTATCATAGGGGTGATACTTGTGTGTTTTTAGCCTTGGATGGAGAGATGGTGAGGTTGAAGATGATGAATGGTAAGGTGGTGGTAGGTGGTGGTAGGTGGAATAGTATTTTTAGCCTAATTTTCGTTTTCCGCGGACGCCAGCTGGAAAACAAAAATTGATTTTTTTTCAGAGAATCTGTGAAACAAATTTTCCAAAAAAAAATTTTTGTGCAATCAAACACCGGAAAAAAAAAAAAATTTCGGAGTTTACGTGAACCAAACAACCCCTTAACTATATAAACAAAAAAATATTTGGTGGAGCCCACATGAGTCACTCAACTAACTGACGTTGGAGATCTTATTGCTCCCTCGTGTGGTCCCACGTGTCGCCATACGTACGAGATACACCCCGAATTAATATGCACACACTCGCCACATTCACTCCTCGGAAATCGGGTACTATACTATTTAATTCGTAAGAGTCATTTGCATGGACAGCGAAGCTACATGTATATTGATCTCTACATAGTAGATATAAATCTTACACTTCGCTTATTACTTTGTTTATTAATGTAGGCGTAAGTCTCGTTTAGAGGGAATCAGTATAAAGACGAAAAAAAAGACTACAAGCTAATTATGTTAATTGGAGTATACGTATATATACAGGATTGGTACTTGAATTCTATTATAATTGAAAATAATAAATTTTAATATATTTCTAACGCTAACTTGATAAAAAATAATCAAATAATTAGATTCTAAATAGAAAAATATAAAACTTTTCAAAAATAACCTAAAAATGCAAAAAAGTGAGACGTAAGCAGTTGAATTTGGATTCCAAACTCGGCGAGAATGGCTTTGTCCTTTGATGCGTGTATTTCAATAAGTGTTTTCGAAATTAGAGTTAACATTGAAAATGAATACTCGTGCAAAAAGTTATGCCCGTTTATTAAAGATTTTTCATGCTGATCATAAAAATTGCCGAGGACAGCGAGATTCTGGACCAAGCTTGATTGGGTCATGCTTTTTCAGAAACCTTAATGCCAAATTAACCTCATTACTCGTCTAATTAAAAATTTAGATTTTTTCAATGCACTACAACAATTTTTTTCTGTTGCATTAATTTAAGTGCATCAAAAATCAATGCTGTTGTGATAACACAGATTATATTATTAAGTCATTTATTGTCATAAAATTTATAGTAATAATATGCAATGATTCTTATTTGCTGCAAAAAATTGGTATTATAACTAAATACGAGCTGAAGTTTTTGGCTTGATATTTTAACGAGCCAGCTCGTATTCGGCTCGTTTATGAAATGAGCCAAACACGACCTGATCCCAGCTTGTTCGTGTTCTGCTCGTTGACACCCCTAGTATGGAGAGAATTTTGTTATCGTGAGAACGAGAACGAGAACGAGAACGAGGATGGAGCCAGCAAAGAAATTTACCCGGATTGCAGCGGGGCCATGGATATTATTCACCGCCCTTATGAAGTCAACCATCCGAGCAAAATAATAATATATATATATTATTATATAATTCTTAATTTATTTATAAATGCAAAAAATTTACTTTGATATCTTTAATATTTTCTAATTTAACCAAATATTTTAAATATATTTAATTTTTTATATAGTATATTACTCAAATAATATTTAATTGTTACATATTTTATAATTTGATATATTATACTTAATAATTTGATAATAAATAAAAATAAATTTAATAATTAGATAAACTTTAAAATAATTTATATTTAATTCAATATAATTTTTAATAAAATATTTATGTAATATATTTTTTAAAAAATTTATAGGATATCCGTGGGGACGGACGGAGATAACGAAACTTTCCACCTACTAGAAGAGGAGACGGAGACGAGGATCATAAAAATTTGCAAGGACGGGGATAGGAAAGGGCTCGCTGTCCCCTGCCAGCCTCATTGCCATTGCTTCCACCATCAAACTATTAGCCAACTGTGCGAGGTACGGTCAGTAATTTTTCTATTTATGTCAAAATAAAAGAACACAACATAAGGCCCAAGTTGGAAATGTATTGTTCAAAAACACTTGTTTCTGAGACGAATATCAACTCAAAGCCTGAGACGCTGTTTGGTTCTTCGAAAAGTGTACCAAAACAAAAAGTTGTTCGAGAAAAAAATATTTTATAAATTTTTTTTAGTTTTTTATTCGTTTGATTTCAAGAAGAAATAACTTTTCCACAACCTCTTTTCCAAATTTTATGAAAGATTGGAATTTTCATCTTCCTGAAAAATTAATCCAAAAATTAAAAATATTAATCTGCCATTGTATTTGAAAAATAATTAAAAAAAAAAATCAAACTAACGAAAAACTAAAAAGAAGGTTTTTCATGAAAATTTATTTCTCAAAAGAAAAATCCATGCTTTTCTGACGAATCAAACACTCCCTCATTAGCTGTTCCTATATATTGTGGGTGGCAATGAATTTGAAACCTAATTACTTCAAATTTTTAAATAAATTTATTTTTAAAAAAATTAAGGGAACAAATAACAGGTACTTTTTTTTTTCTTTCTAAAAAAAAATATCAACTCAATCTTGAGGCTTTTTATTATCATCATTATTATTACTATTATTATTGGTACTAACTCAATCCTCTAAATTTATGTGTGGGATCATTGGGAGATCCCCTCTCCTTCATTCTCCATCCCCTGTCAACCCAATAACCAATTATAACGTTCTCGATCCCCGTACTCTCTCTCTCTCTCTCTCTCTCTCTCTCTCTCTATATGCTACATTTATGACGTCGATGAGACCAGTAATTAAACACCTCCAAATATAAACTCAACAAGAGATGGATACGCTCCAGGGGTCCGTGTTTGCGTACGTGCATGTGGAGTTAAGCGTGGAAGGGTGTGGAAGGTACGTAACGTACCATGCATGCATGTATTTATGCAACCGATCAACAGCTTACAGTTTTCTTTTTTCTTTTTTCTTTCCTTTTTTTTTTTTTTTCTCGTTGTGTGTACGTACAAATGTATCCGCCCCTGGATCGATTCCCAGGGATCCCCGCTGTTCGCTGACCTGCTCCGGCTCCGGGCGCCAGATCCGATAATCCGATCGATCGATTGACCAATATTCGTATATATATATTCTTAATTTTCGAAGAATATTAAGACACGTAGCACGATCATGTGGAGGAAAAAGTCTGGAGTGTGACAGTGACACTACATCATGTTCCTAGCCAAGTATAATTTTTTTTTCTAAAAAAATATTATTATACTTTAGCCTCAAAATGAAAAGTTTGATTGGCTTGAGAGATAGATATATAATACGGTGTAACTGCTACGTAAATTTAAGCCACTTGTCTTCGTGGAATGCTATGTATATAAATTTAGAGGGAGGGTGTTTCGGCGGTGAGTAAATTTAGAAAATTTCATTTGGGAGAAACGCTTTGAGAATAAACTTTATAGGATGCAAATTGGAGCGTAAATGATTAATAAGAGATTGGTTTGGGCATGATATCCTGAACAGGATCCATTACAAACTAATCCCTACAGATACTTTTTTTTTCTTTTTTTTTAAGGGAAAGAGATCAGATCTAGAGAGGGAGCGTACTATTTGTTTCTTTTATTTTTAAGAAATAAACTCAGTTAAAAATATGAAGTAATTAGACATTCAAATTTAGAATCTCAGATACTAATCATCAAATTCTTCGCCAGCGAGGGACGGTCGATAATCTCTTTAGACTGGTGATACATTAATAAATTAATTAATGTAGTGCTTTAGTCTGTGTGTCACTACAACAGAAGTAGGTTATAGGGACACATATTTAGGACACTTTTGAGTAAGTGTCCAATTTATCCTAAAACTTAAAAAAACATCTACTAATGCCTAAATATAAAGCCGAATCCAACCAAAAATAGAAGATTACTTTACTCAACCCATCACACTCAGTCCATTTGACCCGATTACAAACAGAAAAGAAAAAAAAAAGAAAAATCAATTACTATCTTTTCTTCTCTCTTCACTCAATCCACTGAAATTCTAGACAAAGAGCATTTCCTATCATCCTCCTCCGCCACCGCAGCCAACGAGATAGAGTTTCGGCGTTTGCTAAATGTTTAAATAAGTGTTGGTAAATTAGCAGCACTCTTTTAGGTTATAGCGACACTCTTTAACTGTCACTATATACCTAGCGACCCCACATATAGTAACACTTTTAAAAGTGTCGGTAATTTTAGCTAGCAGCACTTTTTTGACATGTACCTATATTTAAAAGTGTCGCTATAGACCGTTTTTGTTGTAGTGTGTACGAAACAATCAAAGCCTAGCTTCTTCCTGTTGTTCTCTCCAAAAGATCGTGGCTTCATTATTTAATTTGTTAAATCTCTGTGTCTAACAAGTATAAGTTTTTTTTGAACTTTTCGATTATTATTTACGCACATGAATGAAAGTGTAAAGACTATTTTTAGATTAATGTTTTCTATTACATCAGTTTATTTCATCAATCATATTAACAATTGCGCATGCATTAATTTGCCCCCACACGAGGCTCGATCACCTCGGTTAAAAAGAGATAAATCTACAACCAAATGAAGTAGTAAAAATAGAGAAAAAGTAGTTCGTGGTTGGACGAAAATTATAACCAACTTTCGGTTGCGGAGTTAGTATTATTCGACCCGGCCCGTTTTCCTATTTAGTGGAGCTACAAAGCCAACAAGTTAATTACTCCTAGTATATATATATCAACAGCATAAGTTATTTATTAATTTTATAATGATTTTGCTACTTATACGTACGTACGTACGTAGAGTGTATGACTCCCATGTATCATGTACGTACTGCACCCTGACGTATTTTACTACCCAGGATATGGTAAAGAAGTGGAGATGGAAATTGTGCGGGGCCATTGTCAGAGTTTTTAAAGGAAAAGCAGCGTAGCTTCGCTTTCCAAACACACATGGAAGGTGCGTGGTTTCGCTCACCACCTGTAATTGTAAGGAACATAATGCGACTGTGGCCTAAAACATTTTCCTTTTAACTTTTTATTTTGTTCAACCATTATAAAAAAAGAATACAACAGAGTTCTCCTGAATCCTGATATGTATAAGTTCTAAGGTGTATAATTTTGATATGTGGCCGAAAAAAATTTTTCTTTTAATTTTTTAGAAAAAAAATTACCATGCATCACAGAAAAGCATAATATATAAGGTTCGCTTGATCTGAAAGATTGATTTCGTAAAAAGTCTAGCTCATATAGAAGAACATACTAGAAAATTATAGTTTAAATTAAGACTCTTGATCTGCACACTTAACTTTTTCATTCTTATATTATGTTTTTTAGCTATTCTAAAATTGAGATTTAGTTAGTAAGAGATTTTATACAATATAAAATGTATGATTCAAATATAGCATTCACCATACAGTTTGTTATTAATTGCATTATTCATTAATTTGAGCTTTTCATGAGCAAAGGCAATTTCATTTTTTTTATTTATGACTCTATGATGGCTAAGAGCTTTCATAGTTTGCCTGTAAATTAAGACATAATTTACAAATGTATATGCATAAATAAAAGTAAAAATGTTTGTACATGTACTAGCTTTTTAGCTAAAAAAAAAGAAAGATATAATCTATTTGATTGAGCATTTGCCATTTCACCTGGAACTTCAACATTCATGTATCAAGGATACGAATGTGCTCAAGGATCTCCAACAATGAAAGGAGAAGTTATGGCTATTAGGTATTAGCTAGGATTCTTTATGGCAAATGTAAGTCCAAAGTTAAATGCATATTAAACTTAACTCCAACTGCAGTACAATTTGGACAAATAATTTCTTAAAGATCGATTGTGATGGCTTTTTGTATATGAAGTCGCTAGAATTGCCTTATAAGAGAGCAGACCTAAATCTTGTGAGTGGGGATTAGATCCTCCACCATTCAATTTCTAACTTATCATCAAGGACGATATTAAAAAAAATCAACACTAATTGACAAAAATCCTTAGTGGTGGTTTTTTTTTTTTTTTTTTTTGGTGGAGAATATAACTTACACTTACTATCATAAAGAAATAAATATAATTGACTACTATCATACCTTTTTTTTAAGGAACACAATTATATAGGGGGCGGTAAGGAAAAAATCTTAAAATTGATGTAATTTACACTCACTATCGTTAAGAAATTGATATAATTGACTATATCTTACTTATTTTAAGTAAGTAATATACTTTTAAGTTTAAAAGGACAATATTTTACTGTCCTTATCAAATCAATTTCTCTAGTGTTTAAAAATTATTTGAAGCGAAATGTGGTGAACTTTTTTCTACTGCATTGCTTATGATGTATATTGTAGTTACCCACCTTTTTTTATATTGAGTCTTATACATTACTTACAAAATACAACTTATATTGAATAAAGTTTTTAGATTGTAAAAATAAGGAATAGACGAGATCCTTTTTTGCTACATAGCTGTCTTTTGTCTATCATTTTTCTTTCCCCACCCCCTTCAAGGCCCTGCTGCCTCATCCATATAGCTTAATTTGTTCGTTTATTAAACGAAATGAATAGCGTGCTACACTTTCCTCAAAAAAAAAAAAAGGAAAAAAGAAATGGAAAAAAGGAAAGGATGCAAAGTTTTTTTTTTTTTTTTGAAGGAGATCTTTCAAATATTGTTGAATGAAGCTAAAAGAGGAGGTGAACGTACCACTGTGGTGAGAGAATCAAACTTTAGAAATATATAACATGGGAGAAGAAAAGGGTAACCCTTTTCTCTCTCTACGTCGTACACCCATCACCATCAACCCTCTGACAGAGATTACATGCAAAAGCCAAGATAGCAGCGACAAGAGAGAGAGAGAGAGAGAGAGAGAATTATCCTCTCAAAACCAACCATTTTTTATAATTAAACTGTTAAGTACAGCCCCTCCAACTTCTCATTATGACTTAACATCTCTTCTTTATTTCTTTCCTTTTCTCTAATCTAATTACATGCATGATCATAAAAATCCTTCAACTCCCTCCCTATCTAGATCTCTCTCTCTCTCTCTCTCTCTCTCTCTACCTGTGTGTGTGTGTGTGTTAGCAATAACTAGAAAGGGAGAGACAATTATCATCTTAAACGCAACCATTTTTCATAATTACAAGTTAATTAATGTTAAGTACACCCTTCCAACCCCTCATTATGACCTAATCTTATTATGTATGAACATAAAAAGCCTTCAACTACTCTCTCTCTCTCTCTCTTTCTCTCTAGTTTCTCTGACTAACAAAACCACCACAGCCACTACTTCCCCTATAGGGAGAAGCTCCAAAGCATGGCATAGCTTTCACAGTCCCACCACAAAAAGGGTAGCGCTTTTCCTTTACCACATATACACCACAACAGTAACAGTAATCACATATAACAACAACAACAACAACAACAAAGAAGCAAACCCAAACTCCAAACACCTTCTCTCTCTCCCCTTTATATCCAACCCCCACTTCCCATTGCCTTTTAAATCCCCCCCCTCTCCACCTCCAAATCCCCTCAACTCACTCATCACCCATCCATATTCCATACCCCAAAAGAGAAGCAAAAATATATATATAAAAGAAGGAGAAGAAGAAGCTAGAGAGAGAGAGAGAGAGAGAGAGAGAGAGAGAAACTGAGAAACCCACAACTTCCACTTGTTGGGTACTCTCTCTCCCCCTCCTTTCTTTGTCCCTCCTCTCCATTACTTGGTCTTCTCTCTCTCTCTCTCTCTCTCTCTCTCTCTCTCTCTCTCTCTCTCTCTCTCTGTGATCTAAAACTTTGTTTCTCTTTGTACACCACCCAGTATTTGATGGGAAGATGATGAACCGCGCCAACCCCAACGACCCCTACGTCCCCTCCATGATGATGTCCTTCGTTGGCCTCGACCCCAACCCCAACCCTAACCCTAACCCTACTAACCCCACCCCTCAAAGACTCCACCTTTCCGACCCTTGGGACCCCTCCCCCTCCTCCGCCGCCTTCTTCCCCAACTCCGGCGTCGGCGGCGGCGTCACCTTCCTCGACTACCCACCGCCCCCTCTCCTCCCCTTCAACACCACCACCGCCGCCGCCGCCGCCAACATTAACGCCAACCCCAACTCCCCCTTCTACCCCACTTCCCCGACGCACGACTACCCGCCCTCGGCGGGCCTCGTGAAGCGCGAGGCCGACGCCGCCGCCCTCCTCCGCCCCGCCATCGGCCTCAACCTCGGCCACCGCACCTACTTCCCCTCCGGCGGCGATTCCGCCGCCGTCGCCATCGACCGCCTCTTCTCCGCCCGCCCGCCCGCCCACGCCGTCCCGAGAGGCCTGCTGTACGCCCTCGGCGGTCTCGGCGGGAGTGGCGCGCACAACCCCGGCTACCAGCACTATCACCACCACCACCATCACCACCAGCCCCCCCGCTGCCAGGCCGAGGGCTGCGGCGCCGACCTCTCCGGCGCCAAGCACTACCACCGCCGCCACAAGGTCTGCGAATTCCACTCCAAGGCCGCCGTCGTCGCCGCCAAGGGACTGCAGCAGCGCTTCTGCCAGCAGTGCAGCAGGTACCTAAAGTCGAAATTAAAGAATCATATATATTAACATCATCTTATCCTAATCCCAGTTTTAGTATTTTGTTCTTACTTACTTTCTATCATTTTCTTTCTTTTTTTTTTTTTTAGAGAATAACGATTGTTTCATATAATTTAATATAGTATAAAAATATAAGATTAATTCTGTGTTCGAGTCACGTGAGATTCCTAATATTATTAATTTTCTCTTATTTGATTCAAATTCACGTCATGTATATGTATTTGACAACCGGTCTCTAATCCGGACGTGAGAAAGAGTGTTAAATGTAAAATTATTTAAATATTATTTTTTTATCAATTTAAGTTTTTAAAAAATAGCTATTGTTTCGCATAATTTAATAATTTTGTTGTTTTTTTATATATAAAATTTTTGGAGGACAGTGTGGAGTTTCTCTAGAGAGCTAGAGAACCCCCGTGTGATAGTTTGCTCTATATATGAGTGTTGTTTTGGTGTATAAATATATTAAAGTAACACAACAAGAGATTCTATGTTCAAAAGAAAAATTAACTACTTGTTTAATGCAAAATCTATGTTTTAGCGCTACAAAAGCTTTCCAGCTGAGGAGAGAGCACATTAAATTGGGCCGTGATTAAATGACTATTTTTAATGGTTGTAGCTATTATTATATAATATATCTAGAAAAACAAACAGGGCCTTACTATGTATGGGGACCCTTGGATCACTTCCCTTCTTAGGCCATTCACACCCAGCTTTGTTCTTTACTGAATGCTTTATATATAATATATATATATATATATATATATATATATATATATATATATATATATATATATATATATNATGTATGGGGACCCTTGGATCACTTCCCTTCTTAGGCCATTCACACCCAGCTTTGTTCTTTACTGAATGCTTTATATATATATATATATATATATATATATATATATATAGAATTGAACTCTTATGTTTACCATAGCTATGGACTCTATATATATATATTATATATATATATGTATGTAGAGGGAACACTATTTGTTATTTTAAGTACGAATCACTTTCTCTCTTAAATGATAACTTAGTATGTTTGTTTTTGTTCTCACCCTTGTTATTAAAAGCTTCTGTCTCTCTGGAAACAGTAGTAGGAGAAAGAGCAGCAGATCAGAGCCTCTGCCCCGCATACTTGTGAACATATCTGTTACTTATGGCTATCACATCTTTATTGTGTTTTGTTCTCTCTCTCTCTCTCTCTCTCTCTCTCTCTCTCTCTCTCTTTGTGATTGGAGATAACCCAGACCCCAGTAGTATATCACTGACACACACACACACCCTAGCTGCAAAACCCAATGCTATATAGCTAGCTTTTTCCCTTGTGATAGAACATAAATCGATCAACAGAAATTATTGCAACTGGTGCATCATATATATATATTTTGCACTCCTAAAGTTGATTATAAAAACCACCAAAATCAAAATTTAATTTTATTACATATCCTTCATATGTGGCATGTAAAGACATAATTTTTAAAGTATTATGTATTATTAAAAGTACACATGTGGTCTATGATGCAATTGGTGCGCCCAATAAGTTTTCTATGAATTCACCAACCATAGGGTTTCTTCTTTTCTATGTGCATCTCCCTTTACTTCTTTCCTGCTAACCTTTGGGCTTTTATGACTGTAACCTGCTCCTATTCTCTGCAGCTCCCACTGTTAAATAAAAGATATATATATATATATATACCCACTACATACATATTACATATTTATCTCTCCTCTCTCTAGCTAGTTTCTGGCCACTTCCCTTCTTTTACAGTCATATATATGGTAAGTAGGGGCATTTTTCCTACTCAGCCCTATATAAAAAGATATATGTGTAATTATTATTATTATTATTATTATTATTATTATTTGTGGTTAGGTTCTAATGAATTAATCATATATATATATAGTTTTACTTTTAATGGTGTACATGCATGTAGGTTCCATGTGCTCTCCGAGTTTGATGAAGCCAAAAGGAGCTGTAGGAAGCGCTTAGCTGACCACAACCGCAGGAGGAGGAAGCCACAGGGATCAACTCAATCCACAGACTCTTCAAACCAAAAGAACAGCAACTGCAGCAGCTCACAGAAGAGCAAGCAAAGCACAAAGCCCACTAGAGACACTAGTAGTGAGTTTGATCTTAATTACTTCCTTTTTCGCGAAATAGTTTTTCTCTAAAAGCTTAAACTACGCACTAGGCGAAGAGTTAGGGAATTTCATTAATTAGGCACACAAAACATAGACTTTTGATTTAAAGTTTGTGTTATTATGTCATCTATATACAGCAATCACCACCAAGTCAACTACCACCATATCCAATGCAAGTGTAAGCTTGGAGGGCCAAAACAAAGGGACTCATTACAGGAATGGACCAGCTTTATCTCTTGGAGGAGTTGGAGTTGGAGTTGGAGTTGGAGTTGGAGTACTTGCAATGGAGAGTAAGGGAGGGAATAACATGGACTCTGATTTTATGTACCAACAAAGCCAAGGGCTACACTATGCTTCATTTGTAGAGGAGAAGGTCTCCGAAGACGAAGAAGAAGACGACGACGAAGAAGAAGAAGAAGAGCAGCGCCACCACCAAGAGATATTGCATCCTTTCTCCTCTGCGGAGTCCACCAACAACAACACCTTCTTCCACCACCACAACCTCTTCTCCTCCGCCGCCGCCGCCGCCGCCGCCGCCTCTGCCGATGGCTCCCACTCAACCACGGAGGGCGGTGGCGGTGGCGACACGGCCACCGCCACCCTACACCATCACCACCACCACCACAACCACCACCAAGGCCTCCACCTAGGGCAAGCCATGTTTGAGGTGGACTTCATGTGATCATCATGTTAATGAAGGATAAGGAGAAAGAAATTAAGGGTAAAAAGTTAATGTACTAATTAAGAGTTACCTCCCAACTATGTTCTATTTTGAAATGTGCCCCTCATCTTTATTTATTATTATTGTTATTATTTTCTCTAGTATTCCTTTAACTTTGAGTTATTCAGCTGGTCAACTAAATTAAAAATTTTATTAAATTTGATGGCTTTATTTATTAGATAAGTACTGAAAAGTGTTAAAAGCTTTCATTAATGTATAAGTTAGTAAAATTGCTAATTTATTCGACTAAAATTATTCAAATTGTAGATATTAAAAGTTAAGAGCGCATTGATGAAGAAATAAAATAAAATAAAATTGAGGAGCTCATTTTAAAGCTTCCTAGAGTTGAGGGGGGCTCCATACAATTTAACCAAAAGAAAACGTGTGGAGTGATATATATATATATATATATATATAGAGAGAGAGAGAGAGAGAGAGAGTAGGGAAGATTGAGTTATGATATACTTTAGAAGTAGCTAATATCTTTGTGCTTCTAAGTTTAATAGCCCTTGAATCTACTCCTTAATTACTAATAACCCCTTGAATCAAACACTATCCACCTACACACCAACCACCACCACTATCATCAACAACTACACTTCTCTAATCCAATAGTTAAAAACTCAAAAGCAACCACCCCCATTGATGCTTGAGAGTATTCTAGCTCCAATCTCTCTCTCTAGAGAAGAGAAGAGAGAGAAGAGAGAGATATATACATATATAAGAAGAGAGAGAGAGAGAGAGAGTTGAGCTAGAATACTCTCAAAAGCACCAAGGGATGATGTTTTTGAGTTTTTAACCATTGGATGGAGAGATGTAAGGTTGAGATGATGGTGGTAAGTGGTAGTAGGTGAAATAGTATTTGATTTAAGGATTATTAGTAATTAATTATAATTAAGGAGTAAATCCAAAGGTAGAAACTTAGTAGCACTTAATAGTTGAATGCAACCAAACAAATTTTCAACTGCATGCAACCAAACAAATTATTTCTAGTTGTAGTGCTTTCTACTACTTCCAACCAAACATCATGCATATAGTCGCAACTGCTATATTTCTAACTACATGCACCTCTAAGGTTCGGTTTGGTTCGGGGATAAAGCGTGGATAATGAAAGTTATCCCCTCTATTCCGCTAAACGAGATATTTTTTCACCGATATATTTTATTCCGGTCAAACCTTGTTATTCCTAGCTATTTCGGAATAGCTTGAGATTTACTATTCCACCATTTTGACAAAATAATACTATTTCAAGATTTAATTTCAAATTTTATTAAAATTATAAATTGAATTAAAATTAAATTATATAGATTTAATATGTTATATATTATAATATGTCAATTTTATTATAAAATTTTTAATTGTACTATATAAATATTATCTATATGTAAATATTATAATAAATTTTATAATAAATTATATTTAAATATTATAATAAATCATTTTTATTAAATCATAATAAATTATTTTTACAATAATTATTTTTATAAAAATTATTTATATTAAATTATATTTTTTATCAAATTTAAATAATTGTTTTTTTTTACTACCCTCTACTATTTCATAAAATTAACCAAACATAATTTTAATTATTTTTAGAAATACCAGCATTACAAACCAAACATAATTTTATTTTTATTCCTGACTATTCCAGTATAGCAAGCAATTTCAGGGATAAAAAAATTTATCCCAATGTTCGTTATTCCCAAACCAAACGGGGCCTAACTATACTGCATTTGTAATTTCATCAAACCAAACGGCCCCTTAGTGTTTGTAAGATTTTCGTCGTTTGATCAACCCCGTTAACCATTTTTATCTGTTAAATCATACCATTCAACCAATTACTCACTCAATCCTAAAGAACGACTATCGCCCTAAACGCATATCTCTTAATCCAAAGATCGAAAACATACAAGCACCGTGACTTAGTACTTTCAAAGTCAAAGGAGTTTAAGTAAATTATTGGGCTCAATCCAACTCAACTTACTAGCTAGTTACCTAAATCTATTATCCCCGCGTTACATCTATTTTAACCAATAATTAATAGTCAATAAATAGTTGTGGACAATTTTCAGCTTTTTGGCTCGTATAATTAAAACTTAAAATTAATTGTGGACACACCTTCCTTTGACCACGAAACTGGTTCCACTGACCAAATTGTGCATCAGTTTGTCAGGAAACAGTTCATCAGTTTGTCTTTAAAAAAAAAAAAAAAAATTCTGAAAATTTGGTTCAGATGTGTTCCCCAAAAGAACCATCAATTCATTAAGCAGTACTCATGCTTTGTTCTTATTTACTGTTCTTCTGTAATAATTTTATGGTAACACTAATTACTAATAGAGTACGGCTTGTATACTTTTAGAAGCACGAAAACATCCGTGCTATACTTTTGAAAATATAAAAAAGTTGGTGCTTTCGATCTTTTTACTTTTGGATCAAGAACCATACGTAGAATTAGAATAATAATGATCCTTCTTAGGGTTGAGTGATCTCCTTAGTATTTAGTAGCCCTCTAGAATAATAATATTACTCCATAGACTAGAAATGATCAAAGAGTTTGATTCAAGGCTTAAAAATTTGAAAGCACCAACAACTTTTTTATACTTTCAGAAGCGCCATAGTTGGACTCTCTCTCTCTCTCTCTCTCTCTCTCTCTCTCTCTCTCTCTATATATATATATATAGTCTGGTTGCAATACTATTAATAATATCAAATGCTTAGTGCTATCAAATTTTTTGCCGTTAAATTTATTTCTTTGACCATTTTCACCTGTTAGATCATACTATTCAACTAACTATCTGTGAGATCATCCGGCATATTTTTTCATCTAAATATCGAAAATCTAATAGCACTAATAACTTTGTGTTATTTTTATTTTTCTAACCTAATTCTATATATGTGTGTATGCATTATTATAAAGTGTTGTACTATGAAAGGGACGTTGATAGAGAAAGAGCTACAGTGTGGGGCCTCACACCATAAAATTAAACCAGTTCGCCATCTGGTGAGGAGGAAGTATCATAATACAGAAATTTATTCAGTACAATATGCATGGTAGGAGATGTGGCCACAAATAAGCTCGCATCTTAAAGCATTCTTTTCAAACACTAGTGTGAGGCAGAGTTGTTTTTTTTTCTCCTCGTGCGCCTAAGAGAGAGAGCTCAAAATTTTAGAAATATTTTTTTTTATTTTTATTTTTTAATATATTCACAATATATTTTTTTATTATTTTAAAATATTTCTGCAGTTACTATCCGTTAAGTTAACTTGGGTTAAACGTCAGTTAAATATCTATTAGAGTTAAAAAAAAAATCAAGCAAATAAAAAATATTGGTGATGGTAGAAAGTTATATTTGAAAAGATCAAAAATCAAAACACTTTTTGTACCCCTAGAGCAAATAAAAAAAGTCGGTAATAATGGTGGAAGTGTATATTTGAAAGAGCAAAATAGTAATTTCATACAGATAACAGTTATTATTTACAGTTCATTAATAGAATTTAACGCACTAGGGGTATATTTGAAATAGATTGGAACGTAAAATTTTTTTTTTTAATATTAGCCTTCTAAGAGAAATAAATCAGAAAGTCGAAAATTTTATAGAAATATATAAACAATTATCCCAATAGAAAAATATTAAGTTAAAGATCCAAAAGAAGTCAAAATCCAACATCGCTCCATCATTTACGATTTTGATATAATAAAAAAAAAAGAAGAGAATCAATAAGAGTAGTGTAATGGCATATATAGTTAATCGTATTAATTTCATCCCACATTTTGCCTGTCTCAAATGTGCCAAAAAATTTTACATAACTAATTAATTTGGCTATGAAAATTTTTATAGGATTATTTAGAGCTAGGCTTGTATATGCTTTTAGAAGCCTGGTGATCTCTGTGCTATCAAGTCGTTTTTGATACTGAAATTTCCGAATCGACAATTTATTTTGTTAGACTTAATTTAAAGTATTTAAAAAATAAATTTCATAATTTTTCAATATCATTTACCTAATTATTGAAGAGGCCGAAAATCAATAATTTTAATGATCGTGGTGAAACATTTGCAAGTTTAATGATTTAGAAAAATGAAAATCATATAATATTTTGATAGAAAATTTATTATACTACATAAAATAAAATCAATATTTTTGATCTAAAATTTTTGTATCATATTATCACTTTTTATAAGATTTTTTTATTTTTAGCTATTAATTTTGAGTCATTTCAATCGCTAAGTAAATGATATTGAAAAATCACGAAATTAATTTTTCTAGATACTTTCAATATTCTATATCAAGTCTAACGAAACCGACCGTTGATTTAAAATTCAAGTATTAAGAGCGACTTGATATGCACCTCAAAACCAACTTAAAAAAAAAAAAAAAAAAATCTTTCGTGCATAGTCCTCTAAAATTTGACGAGGGTACGTAAAAATAAAGATAAACTTTAAATACCACCTCTATAGTTTTGTACTTTCTCACTTTAGTACCATGTGGTTTAAAGTGTATCAATTTAGTACCCCATAGTTTCATTTTTATCTTTTCGTCAGCTTTTTCGTTAATATTTCGTTAAATTATATACAAAAAACTTCAAATACCTATCCGGTGATTTCACACTTTCTCACATTAGTACCCTATGGTTTAAAGTGTATTAATTTAGTATCATGTGGTTTATTTTAACTTTTTATTATTGATTCCACTAATTTTTTTCGTTAAATCAGTGACAAAGTTAAAATTAAGAGATACTAAAGTGAATATTCGATAAACCTAGGTAGGGTATTTGAAGTTTCCTTAATAATAGAAAAAACTTCAAAAACCACCCTTGTGGTTTCACACTTTCTCACATTAGTACCCTATGGTTTAAAGTGTATTAATTTAGTATCATGTGGTTTATTTTAACTTTTTATTATTGATTCCACTAATTTTTTTCGTTAAATCAGTGACAAAGTTAAAATTAAGAGATACTAAAGTGAATATTCGATAAACCTAGGTAGGGTATTTGAAGTTTCCTTAATAATAGAAAAAACTTCAAAAACCACCCTTGTGGTTTCACACTTTCTCACATTAGTACCCTATGGTTTAAAGTGTATTAATTTAGTATCATGTGGTTTATTTTAACTTTTTATTATTGATTCCACTAATTTTTTTCGTTAAATCAGTGACAAAGTTAAAATTAAGAGATACTAAAGTGAATATTCGATAAACCTAGGTAGGGTATTTGAAGTTTCCTTAATAATAGAAAAAACTTCAAAAACCACCCTTGTGGTTTCACACTTTCTCACATTAGTACCCTATGGTTTAAAGTGTATCAATTTAGTACCCCATAGTTTCATTTTTATCTTTTCGTCAGCTTTTTCGTTAATATTTCGTTAAATTATATACAAAAAATTTCAAATACCCCACCTAGGTTTATCGNTTTGCAAGTTTAATGATTTAGAAAAATGAAAATCATATAATATTTTGATAGAAAATTTATTATACTACATAAAATAAAATCAATATTTTTGATCTAAAATTTTTGTATCATATTATCACTTTTTATAAGATTTTTTTATTTTTAGCTATTAATTTTGAGTCATTTCAATCGCTAAGTAAATGATATTGAAAAAAAAAAAAAAAAATCTTTCGTGCATAGTCCTCTAAAATTTGACGAGGGTACGTAAAAATAAAGATAAACTTTAAATACCACCTCTATAGTTTTGTACTTTCTCACTTTAGTACCATGTGGTTTAAAGTGTATCAATTTAGCATCCTATTTTTTCATTTTTCTCTTTTTATCGGTCCCTCCATTAACTTTTCGTTAAATCATATACCAAAAACTTCAGACACTCTATTTGTAGGTTATCGAATATTCACTTTAGTGCTCTTTAGTTTTAACTTTGTCACTGATTTAGCGAAAAAAAAATTAATAGATGGGATAACAAAAAGCGAAAAATAAAACAACAGAGTACAAAAATGATACACTTTAAAGCACATAGTACTAAAGTGAGAAAGTGCGAAACTAAAGGAATGGTATTTGAAGTTTTTCCTAAAATTAAATTTCGTGCTCCATCTGGCCCAATTCGAAAGCGACAACGCCCACGGCTAAATTTTGGGCCTCGTGGGCCGGCCTACTATCCACGCTCTCATTCGTCATACATTTTAGGAGCAATTGTTTATATATCTCTGAAAAGTTTTAGACCTTTTAATTTATATTTTTAGAAGACTAATACTGAAAATACTTTTTTTACGTTTCAACGTATGTCAAATATATCTCTAAAGTTAAATTCTGTTAATAAACGGTTAGCAATAGCTGTTATTTGTATAAAATTACTATTTTGTCATTTCAAATATACTCTTCTACGATCACCTACTTTTTCTTATTTGCCCTTAAGTTGGCACAAAAAGTATTTTAATTTTTGTTATCTTTTCAAATATACCTTTTTATCATCATCAATATTTTTTATTTGTCCTTAAGTTAAGGGTAAAAGAGGTATTTTAATTTTTTTAAACTCTGATAGATATTTAACTCACGTTTAATTTTAGGGATATTTTGGAATAACGGAGGAACATATAAGGGGTATATTGGAAAGAAAAAAAAAAGTGAGGATAAATGAGATATTTTCGAAGTTTTGAGAAGTATATAGGCAATTATTTGTAGATTTAACGGTAAATTTCAAATACCACCCATGTGGTTTCACACTTTCTCACTTTAGTACCTTGTCGTTTAAAATATATCAAGTTAGTACCCTGTGGTTTTATTTTTATCTATTCATCAGCTTCTTCATTAATATTTTATTAAATTATATACAAAAAATTTCAAATACCCCACCTAGGTTTATCGAATATTCACTTTAGTATCTCTTTGTTTTAGTTTTGTTACTGAATTAATAAAAAAAATTAATGGAATTGATAATAAGAAGAGAAAAATAAAACCACACGGTACCAAATTGATACACTTTAAATCACAAAGTAGTAAAGTGAGAAAGTGCGAAACCATAAGAATGGTATTTGAAGTTTTTACTATAATTTATATTGATCGTTTCTAAAGTAAGTGACAAGAATTTTCAATTTTAAGTCTGTTTGGTTTTACAAAAAAGTGTAAAAAATTTGTTTGAGAAAAAAAAAATTTCATAGGTAACCACTTTTTAAGTTTGCTGCCTATTGGATCTGAAGAAAATGACCTTTTTTTTAAAGATTTTTTTTTTCAAATTTTGTGCAAAACTACTGGTTTTGTTTTCTAATTTTTTTTTTTTTTAAGGAAAGCGAGAAAAATTATTTTTCATAAGATCCGAAAAAAAAAAAAAAAAGCTTTGCAAAGTAACTATTTTTTTTTTTTGGGATAACTTTTAAAACTCCCTCTGTAGTTTTGCAACTTCTATGTGTGTATCTGAAAGTTTTTTGTATATAATTTAACGAAATATTAAAAAAAAGTTTGCCGAAAAAATAAAAACAAAACAACCGGAGGACAAATTGATACACTTTAAATTATAGGATACCAAAGTAAGAAAGAAACTATAGGGGTTTTTTCGAAGTTTTTCTTTTTTTTTTTGAAAGCTAAACAGGTGAAAAGTTTTTTAAAGAATTGGCCTATATTCGAGGGGTCTAGGTGCATTTTTACCAAAAAGCTTCGGGAGCTCGCCCACTCTCACTCCCCGCACCATTCCATGAGCTCGGATAATAATCCCCTCGATCGATCTCGTCCTCACCCTCTCCACCGAAACCCTAACGAAACCCTAATCGCTCTCCGAAGCTCGGCTGCGGCGGCGGAGGAGGAGGGAGGGATCCGAGCCCTCCTCTCGACCTTGGGGGCGCTCATGGCGGCGGAGATCCCGATCGGCCGCGTCGCCCTCCGCCACCTCGTGCGGTTCCTCGCCGCCGTTCTCTACTTCCACTCCTCCGAGTACGCCCTCGCCGTCGCCTTCCATGGCCGCTTCAACGTTTCCCCTGCTTGTGAGCTCTAATTTCGATACTGTTTCGTATTGCAGTGTGTTCAAATTTGAGGTTTATCTTTTGTTTTGATCTATCCTGTTTCAAATGTTGAAGGGTGAATGAGAGCATTAAATTTGAGTATTTTTGGTGGTTGGTCGGTGAGATTTGTGCAATTTGAGAATTGGAGCATTTCACAGTTTCTTTGATGAAACCAAATATTTTTATTTGTTCTGAGTTCTTTTCATCATTGAATATTGTCGAGTTACAGATAATTATTGTAAAAGGTAAGGTTTCTACAGGGATATTGCATCAGATGCTAGAATTTTTGGGGAAAAGAAGCTTAAATTGTACAAGAATATGTATTTAATTTTCTAAATCTAGGTAACCTAAGCAATGGATGACTTAATTTTATGCTGCATTGAGGAACGAAACATAAAAATGTAGTTGTTGGGGACCAAATCGGAGACCCCTGGTGCAACTTACCCTTTAATTTACTATGCGCTGTCCTAAATATTTATGTCAAAAGTTCAAATTTTAATACTAATGTTTCTTTTGCAGCACTTCTGATCAGCAAACAGTATATTGCTGCGATGAGTTGTGCGGTGCTTGAATATGTGATAGAGATTCTTCTCTTTCCCTCCTTGAAGGAGTATTGGTGGGTCAGCAATTTCGGCATCGTGATGATTATCGTCGGGGAGATCATCCGTAAAGCTGCTGTTCTAACAGCCGGTCGTTCCTTCACACACACCATCAGGATTTATTACGAAGATCATCATGAGCTGATTACTCATGGAATTTATAGGTAATGATCATTCACCTGATTTACTTAATGATTTAGATCATTCTGAAGCTGAGTTTTGAGCTAATGTTTAAAGGAAAATTGAGAATTTATTGGACAGAATGCTAAACATTTAGTTTGCAAATACCAATTTTTGACTCTTTGTTCTGCAGCTTTAGTACATACCAGAACAAACACATCTTGGTAATTTAATGTACCTAAAGTTGTTTATCTAGGCAATTCAAATTGGTAAAAATACTGTGACCCTCTTAACTGTAGTAAATTTTAAATTTAGAATTTAGACCCTTTAACCTTTTTTTTTTTCTCTTTTCCGGGGTGGGGGTGGGTTGCGAACCCTAAATTTTTGTTATTATTATTATTATTATTATCATCTTTTCTACTCGAGTCATTTCGGTCAGTAGAATTGCCGATTATGGTAAGTTTAATGATTTCATTAGCTATTATTTTGTAATATTTAGTGGAACCTACTGTTTCATATGATTAATGGCGATTAGAGTAGTAGATTTTAACTAATCATCCGAATTAAACATAACTGCTGATTTTACTGACATAAGGAACTCAAAAGTGAAAGATCAAAAGTTGAGAAGGTGTCAATCAGAAGAAGTAAAGCTCCTTAGTTGATTCTTAATAGAAAGTTTCCTCATTTTCTCGTGTCTTCCGACTCTTCATAACCAGCCCAGCGTACTTTTGCTAGCTGTCATAGCCATTTTATTCTAAAATGCCCTTTTTTTCATCAAACCGTACGTAAATCTGGATTAGCTAGAAACAATTCTGACGGGGTTTTATTCTAGATCTTAATCAAATTGCTGGTATTTCTTTAATTTATTGTGGTCTATTGGTGTTGTCACGCATATTGGTGTTGGAATGTCCTTGCTGTTGATTTCTATCATTTCTTGTGGTCTATGATATCACATTTTGATGTATTTGTTAGCTCTTTAGGTGAATCTAGTGGAAGAAAACTTATCAAACCCTATAATCCTATGTAAATTCTAATATTCTCGGGGTACAATGCATAAATTTTCTACATTTTGGCCAATCTTGTAACTGTACTAATCTTTGCTTTCTAATTAAGCAGATTCATGCGGCATCCTGGTTATTGCGGCTTCTTCATCTGGGCAACTGGAACCCAGGTTATGCTCTGCAACCCGGTCTGCTTCATCGCCTTCGTCTTGGTCTTATGGAGATTCTTCTCTAGACGGATACCGTATCCTCTTAACACTATGATTTTGCGATGTCATTTACCTCATCCTATGAGGAGATTCATTCTATTTAAAGCTCTTTGCCTGACGATGAAACAAAGGTTAATTTTCCGTTTCCCTTCCTCATAGTTCAGTTCTTCGAGCTTGCTAATCCTTTACTAAGTTACAGTTATGAGGAGTATTTCCTGAGGCAGTTCTTCGGACGCCAGTATGTGGAATACGCACGCAGAGTGCCGTCTGGCATCCCTTTCGTAAGATGATAGTCTTGCTGATTGTGTAAGTATATACGCGAAATCCTATTTGGTATTCAGGACTTCTTTGGCGAAGCCGGAGCTTGTAGAAGTATTGTTTGTCTAAAGCTGCTTGTACAAAGCCTACCGTATGTCATCATTTTGCGTAATACCGAACTGAAACATCCCATTCACCGACAGGTAAAATATTACCTGGCTCAACAATGCGACATGCATGGGGTGGCTGCGTCAATCCATTGGCCAGAAGGGTTATCAAACTTGCGCTCTTTATGCAAATTTGATTACGAAGAAATGGCGCCGCCATGTGTAAATTGAAGGAATAAAGGACATAGCATTCCACTTGATCATTTGGTTGGCGCAACTGGAGAGCACTGCAAATAACAGAGCCATGGCCACAAAGAAAGAGATGTAGCATATACTATGCTTCAGGCTTATTTGCATTTGATGCTTCATAACTTTTAAACAATTTGATGTGTTTCAAAAAAAATTGTAGGACATTTTGGAGATCTTTGATCAAATTATCCCCGAGTTGGCCATTTTAATGTTTGGTACAATGATGTTGTTGAAATGCCAGTGTAGAATATTGTAGATCAGTTAGATTTTTGTTCTGATAATATTGTGAGTTCATCAATTGGTCATTTGGATTCATCTGATGCGCAAAAAGATTTAGACATTTGAATAATGTTGCTGATATCTATTAAGATGGATATTATGAAAAGTGATTCTGTGTTGGATGAGAGATTTAAACTTGCAAAGCACTGGAACTGAACTCGAGTTTGATGCAATTGGTTAGATCTGGTTGAATTCATCTCGAACCCTATGCAGTTGGGCTCGAACCGGACGTGTTTTCGGGTTCATCAGTGGCTCGGAAACCTTAAGGGCGTGTTTGGTCGCTTCTTTTTTACCCTAGAATCGAAATCGGAATGGATGAATCTGTTTGTAGGTGTTTGGTATGCGGGAGTTTCATTCCGATTACGATTTCCGAGTGGAATAGGAATTTTCCAATCATCTCATTTTTCAATCCGGCTTAAAAGGCCGAATTGAAAGTTGAATCCAGACGGAATAGATATTTATTCGGATTAAATTTATTTTTTCAACTTTTTTAATTAAAATATGAGTTAAAATTTAAAAATTAAATATATAATTTTAAATTTTAATTTGAACTTAAATTAAAAATTTAAATTTAATCAAGTATTTCGAATCTAACTTATGAATTTGAATTTAAATTAAATTTTAATTTATATAAAGTTTTATTCAAATTTTATTTCAAACTTAAATTAAATTTATGGATTCAAATTAAAATTTAAATTATAATTTTAGTTTGAATTTGAATAAATTAAAATTTAGTTTCATAATTTGAATTATCCACTCAACTTCAAAGTTGAATTTTTTTTAAAAAAAATAGATTTAAAATTTTGACATTATTTCAAAATTTTGATATAATTTTTTAATATTTAATTTTTAATTTGAATTTAAATTAATATATTATAAAGATAATGTTAATATATTAATTTGATTACGTTTTTTATATCCATCTAAACCAAATACCGATAGTGGGAATGATTATTTCGATTCCAATTCAGGTGACGAACCAAACAGAATTAGGTAATAAGTCATTCCGATTCCGATTCCAGCTTATTTTGATTCCGATTCCAATTCCAACTCCGACTTCGAACCAAACACGCCCTAAAAGTAACTTCATTTGAGTTGAAATGAATCAAATTTCATTTTATCATCAAATGATGTCATTAATGAATTACTTGCACTTTCAATCAAAATTCCCTCGAAAATTATTGTGTTGGTTGGCTCAATTCGACCATGCACGAAACTGGATCAAATCGACAACCATTTTGATTTGAGAACCACCGGTTCATGTGGTGCCAACCCAACCCAACCCAAACCAAGCCAAACCAATTTGGGTTTTTAGACATTTTTTTAAGGGTAAATTGCACCTTCTGCCCTCAAACTTTGAGTCGCGCGATATTTTAATACTAAAATTTCAAGTCATTATAAATTTTACTTAAAATTTTAAATTATTATAACTAAATTTGATAGTTTAATTTATTTAATTAAATATTAATAGTTTATTGGTATATCAGTACCGTGACATCTTTATAATTATGAGCGCATAATTTGAGAAAGAAGTGCAATTTAGAAAAATCCAAAGGGGGTAAATGTTAAAATATCATAAAAGTCTCTTTTCGCCGAGATAAATCGGCAGAGTTCTTCACAAGTCTCTCTCTTCCTTCCCTGAGGAATTAGTGCATGAACCTGGTCCACCATTTAGTTTATTATATGTTAGAGTAGAAAAGAAATCTGAATATTAAAAGCATATAATAAATGCCAATTTTCCATAAACACATGTTACACAGCCACTAAATTATGTATTTAAAAATTTTAACATATTTATTATCATACACCGGGTGCGGTGTGTGATGTAAACATATGCACCGGGTGCATGCATTGAATGCATCCTCTCCCCAATTTTCGAGTTCTATAAATAGGCCGAGAAAGTCCCATGTCTTTTTCGTTCCCTTTTCCATTTTTTTCACCTAACTTTTTTTTTTTCCATTTTTTTTTTGCCCATCGATTCCTCCGTCGTCGTCTTCCTCACTGCGTTCGCAGCTCCGTCGACTGCGAGAGTAGGATTAGGGTTAGGGTTTCAACAAGCTCCACGCTCGCCGGTCTCGGGATCGCCGCGATGGCGGCGGCGGCGCCACTGCCATATGTGGAGTTGTGCAAGGGCATCAACGGCCTCGAGAAGGTCGTGCTTCGGGAGGTCCGGGGAAGCTCCGCCGAGGTCCTCTCTCTCTCCTCTCTCTCTCTCTCTCTCTCATGATCCATTTTTCCCTCTAAATCGATTCATCTCGTTGTTGTTTGAATCCTTCATAGTATTGGGCTATTGTAACTGGATTTGTTATAGATCTCATACTCATTTTCATCTGATCTAATCAGTTTAAGGATATTCCGTAGAAAAAAAAAGTAATGACTGCTCGATTCTAGCAATTGGGATCGTCCTGATGTTGAGAATTAGGGTTCTTTGACCGAGCCATTAATCCTTGTTCGAGTCTCCGTCTGGGACACTTCACATCTGGTGAAATCGCCGAAGGAGAACAAATTAGTTTAAAGTTTGATTTTTTATGTTTCAACATGTTTCCTTTTCTTAGATGTACCTATATTCTTTGTGGCATGCGTTTTCATGAGAAGGACAGCGAGAATTGGATATTAGTGTGTGGAAACTTGAGGTATGGATTTATATCGTACTCCATTATTGGATATTCCACCATTAGATTGGTCAAATGTTTAGCATGCTGTTCGGCCACTAATTTGTCATGAGCGAGGAGAGGTTTTTTCAAAAAAATTGTATTTAAAGTTTTAAACAATAATAATTTAGGTGGGGTCCCTATTTGCCTTCAATGAGCTGGCTTTGCTTGGTCTTATCCATGTTTAGGTTTGACATTAGCATTATCTTTCTCCTTGTGCTAATTTAACTGCCTGCATAGTTCTTTTTTCTATTCACAGTACTTGTTTCTTTCTAATCTACCATTTTTTTAATGTAAGTATGGCTGATGCTGCTTACTATATTCACCATTTTTTAAGAATACAGGTCTTATCATCTCCGAGATGAGATTTTCCTATAAAATATAGCTAGGTCATTGAGTTATCTGATGTTGGCAAAGTCAAGTGCCATGAGACTGGCATAACATGCTTTAAGGATAAACGTTATCTTCTGATGCTCTCTTCTGTAAAATAATTTCTAACGTGACTTCCCATTTTCTTAATTTTCCTTAGCTTACCTAGTAATGATCGGTTATTCTTACATCTTCTTTCGATGTTTAGGTTCTGCCTCAAAATTTTTTGGTAGAAACCTTCAATAACTACACAGCTTTCATATCTTTTGATTACTAGGTGGTGTCAACTGCATGAAACTATGGTTTATCCATCATATGAATCTTCTTATGCCATGTAATCCTAGTTGGAGCTATGTGCTCCCCTAAATTGCAGTGCACAATTCTTCTCTTATCACATCATGCTGTGCAACATGTGGATTATTATATCTCTTTTCGTATTTATCATTTACTTGGATAATCTCTTTCTTACAACAAAGTTGTTGCATCTTCGTGTTCCATTTAGCTATATAATCTCCACTGTGATTTACTTAATAATTAATGTAGGTGATACTAAGATGAAACACTTAAGAGTACTTTGGCCTCTTGCATGTTCTTGTTCTTTTTATTCAGCTGCTGTGGTTCTTGTTATTGCTGTGTCTGTTCTTGTTTGCTGTTATTCATTTCCTCTTAAGGCCTTTTTCTTAGGTGTCCATTCATCTTCTTCGTGTAATAGATAGCTAAGGTGGTTTGCTTCATGTTTGCTTGAAATAGATATAATTGCCCACCATCCTTATAAACTTGAAACTGGAAGAACAATTGCTGTTTGTATATTAAATACTTTTAAGCTTTTGTCCTCTGCTATTTACACTCTTTCGTTTGCTCACAGGTTTACTTGTATGGAGGTCAAGTAACATCTTGGAAAAATGAAGGGGAGGAGCTACTCTTCATCAGTAGTAAGGTACCGAAAATTCTCCTTCATTCTGAATATCAATGTCATTGCATGGGTATTGTGCGAAGATGACATTTTCGAAATGTTCTCAAGTCATTTCTTTTTTTTTTTTTTGAGTAAATAGAGTTACATTGGTACTCTTATCTCTGTTTGCAGTATTGGTTCTGTTTACATGAATATATTAAGTTTAGACGATTCGCTGGAGATGTGCTCTTAGTGAATAGGTGCTTTATGTGGTTCACTGTGGTGGCAACTTGAATTTCTTTCAGAGCCTGTTTGGATGCCGAATATGTTAAGTTATAACTTGTGTCTTTGGGGTTTCTTATGGTGATCGACTTTAGTCCGTTAAAAGGTCCTTAAAATCATGATATTAAGATTTTTGCATTCTACATATATCATACTCTTAATAGTTGAGATTAGTTATCTTGGAAGTGACGAGAAAAATTAGAGAGCTTAATGCACATTGGTATTGTTAATCTTTTTCTTCCCTTCAATTCATATGCTTTTGAAGGCTCCTTGGGAGGGTTTTAACTTAATTTGCTACTGTGGATTGTTTTTATATTCCCCATTTATGGCTTTTCCTGCTCGTATCCCTGTTTTTTCGCCCTTTAAAAATGACTTTGCAAACTAACCAATAATAACAAGAATAAAGAAGTTCATCCCTAGGTGCCTGTAATCGCAAGGAACTTTTGGAATGCCAGACACCCTTACTCTTTCACTTTCAAAATGTAGCCAATTGCCACCTCGGTATCATCATATAGCATCTTGTTGTTACTAGCACTCGCCATCGATCTGACTATACCTTTAGGGGCTGTTTGGCTCTACGTAAAATTGGGAAAAAGAAAAATTTCGGTGGCGAAAATTTTTTTTACAGCTTTTAGTGTTTGGTTCATAGGAAAAGAAAAAAAAAAGTTTTCAACCTCACTTGTTTGCTTGAAAGGAATTTTTTTTCTTTTATTATATATCCTATATATTATTTATTATATTAAAATTATATAATATGATAAATTGATAAGCATATAATATAATATATGTAATAATGTGCATACAATGCTATATAATAGAAATATATAATATTTATAATAAAAATATAAAATATGTATAATAATTTTTCATCCTCATATATATATATATATATATATATATATATATATATATATATATTACTATATAGACTTAGGATGCGTATACTATCGGTAGCACGGAGGTCTCCGTGCTACCAAGTTGTTTTCAATAATGCGGCTTTTAAATCGACAATCAGCTCTGTTAGATTTGATCTACACTATGAAAGTATTTGGAAACTAAATTTCATAATTTTTCGGTATCATTTACCTATCAAATGAGTAGGCTAAAAATGAACGGCTAAAAATGAAAATCTCGTAAAAAATGATGATAAAAAACTTGAATTTAAGATTAGAGGTACTGATCTTACTCTAAATAGTAAAAAGAATTTTTTATAAAAATTTCATCAGATTTGGATTGTTTTACACCGTGAATTTAAATTCACAAGCGTATCACATCTACCATTAATATTGTCAATTTTGAGACCTTTTGATTACTAGTCAAATGATGTTGAGAAATTATAAAATTTAGTTTCCAAATACTTTTAATGGTGTAGATCAAGTCTAACGGAGCCGATCGTTGATTTGAAAGCCGCATCATTGAAAACAACTTGGCAGCACGGAGGCCTCCGTGCTACCGATAGTATANAGAGAGAGAGAGAGAGAGGGGGAGTGGATGAGTGGTCCACATGCGGTCCACGAGAACCAACCTTTCTCGTGGACCGCATTTTTTGAGAGCGGCTGGGAGCAGCGTCTTTTGCTAGAGGTTTTCGTTTTCCGCCGACAGTGGGTGGAAAACGAAAACTCGTTTTTTTCGAAGAATCCGTAAACATTTTTTTTATGAGCAACCAAACAACGGAAAACTACTTTTCAAGCGAAAAAAATTTTCCGAGTAGTTTTACGGGGAACCAAACATACCCTTACCCGTAATGAGTCCTTTGACTGCCAAACTGCAGGATCCTGAATTCCTAATTGTATATAGGTGCATCTTTCTTTTTCATCTGTACTTCACAAGCTCTATTATATGCATCTGTTAACTTTTCTGTTTCTCAGTGTTATTCATAACCATGTCGAGTGCTTTTTGCCCCTCTTGTAGGCTAACTTCTGCCCTCCGAAACCAATTCGTGGTGGTATACCAATATGCTTTCCTCAAGTAAGGCTGCATTTTGTTAGATCAATCATTTCTTTATGATTCATCAGACGTGTGTATTTTGAATACCAAGAAGTTACTCCCGAATGCAGCTTGGGAATCATGGAACTCTTGAACAACATGGATTTGCTAGGAATCATCTTTGGACTGTTGATGAGAACCCACCACCTTTTCCTGCACATACATCTACTAAGGCTTTTGTTGATCTGATTTTAAAGCCATCAGAAGAAGATTTGAAGAATTGGCCTCATAGGTCTGTTTTCTCTTAAATGGGATTTAGGGCTAATCTTGTTCATCACTGTGGGGAAATTTATTTATTTATTTATTTTAATTTTCTAGTTGTTACTTTACTTTCTTCTAATTTTGTACATATTAAATTTTTTCCTTTCTTTACTGAATTCTGTTGCCAATTCCTGGTGATTGCAGTTATGAATTTCGCTTGAGAGTTGCCCTTGGACCAGGAGGAGATCTGATGCTCACGTCCCGCATAAGAAACACAAGTACTGATGGAAAACCATTTCAGTTTACATTCGCATATCACACATACTTCTCTATCTCAGATATCAGGTTTGCACAAGCTCGTTCCTTATTTATCACACATATATTACTATTTGGAATCCTTAAAAAGTCCAGGAATGAAATACTTGCATGATGTGCTAAGTTTCCATTCATCACAATTCAGCCAACCAGAGTTCCAACCAGAGTTCCAACCAGAGTTTCCGTGTGTATGAAATATATTTAGCCATTGTTTAAGTACATATTATGTTGTGAGCCTATTTCTATTTTTGAGCGTGACCTCGAATGTTCCCTTCGTTTCTTGCTTTAGGACCTTAATAATAGTTGATGTTTCAGTGAAGTTCGTGTTGAAGGACTGGAGACATTGGATTACCTTGATAATTTGAGAGAGAAACAGCGCTTCACCGAACAAGGAGATGCAATCATATTTGAATCTGAAGTAAGTTGAGCCTGATATTCAATATGTTTGAAATGGTTGATATGCAATACTTACGCCATTGATGGCATAGGTGGACAAAATATATTTGGGCGCACCACCGAAGCTTGCCATTATTGACCATGAAAAGAAAAGGACATTTGTATTGCGGAAAGATGATGGGCTTCCAGATGCCAGTGAGCCTTCCCTCCTTCCCCCTCCTCTTTCCTCTTTTTTTTTTTTCTCTCTTGGTTATTATGGTTCTCAGTAGTCATGCTAGACCTGAGTACAGCCTGGGTTGGTCAAGGATCAAGAGAAAATTGGCTGGCCCAAGTGCAACCCGCATTGCGAACTAAAAATTGGCTGCGCTGGGCCAACCCAAAAGTGACTGGGCTGGGCTGGCTCAACCAAAAACATTGTAGCCCAAGTATGACCTAAATCTTCTCTAGCCTCTGTTTTTCAAACCTGATCTGGTCTAATGAACTGGATTGGGCTGAACCCAGCTCAAAAAGCCGAGCACGGCGGTGCGGATCTTTTTGCTCAGGTCTGGTCTTGCAGTTTCTGTTTAACCTTCATCTTACACGACTTATTGGTGCCTCTCTCTCTCTCTCTCTCTCTCTCTCTCTCTCTCTCTCTACAGTTGTATGGAATCCATGGGACAAGAAAGCCAAGGTGATACCAGACCTGGGGGATGAAGACTACAAGCATATGATATGTGTGGGGGCTGCGGCGGTCGGTAAGTCGATCACATTGAAACCTGGTGAGGAATGGAGAGGGAGACAGGAGCTCTCTGCCGTTCCCTCCAGTTACTGCAGTGGGCAGTTGGATCCTCGAAAGGTTCTCGAAGGTTTATTGTAACTCACATCTCGCTCAGGTTACTTTTTCCCCTTATAATGCATTATAACTACAAACGTAACAAGTCGATGATTTAGGATAAATTCGGTTATTGGCAAAATTTCGCGAAATTTAGTGCCCCCAGCCGTTAAGTTAATTATGTGGGCAATCTACAGATTTTTCATAGCTTTTTATGGTTAATAGATTTGTTGAATTGCAGGGGCTCTTGCTGCGCTTTCTCTTCCTTTCTTGTCATCGTCATCATTCAGTGTGTTTTGCGGGACAGCAGATCCTCAGAGCTGGATTAGTAAATTCCGCGTTCTAAAGAACTTTCATGGAGAGGGATTTTTTTTTTTAACACCTCGCCCCGCTGGGCACAAAATAGAGGGCTGTTGTTTGGCTCATCTATTTCACGCTCTTTTCGATGCATATCATCCTGTTAATCTGAAAATCATCCGGGATAAAGAAGAGGCATTATAAAGTGTTTTTTTTTTTTTTCCCTTTTTATTTTATCTGTGGATGTATTTCGTGTGCTTTTAAAGCCTTTTTGCTGTAAAAACTTTTAGACTGGTGTTTGAATTTTGGTGTTGTTCATTGGTACTAGTACAGAGTTTGGTGGTTTATTGTGTTCTTTTATAAAATAGCAAGGATGTAAAGGTCAACTTCAAATTCGCCAGTAGAGGTCTAGTGCTTTTTCACTTTTTCATCTTGTAATTCAAAATTTGCACTCAGCTACTCTGCCGTTTTGTTTTATTTTACTGTAAACCATGTCGTTAATTACGGTAGTGAAGTGATATATTTTGTAAACCACAAGATAATACAATAAGATATTTTATCGTCGTATAATCTGTATATTATCGTTCTGCGGTCGTCAAAGAGAGTATCAGTTTACTACTCTGCGCAGCGATGGATTCTTAGCCTGCATTATAGTTAAATGTAACTGCTTGAACTGTAGGATGACGAAGTCAAAAGAGCCAAATTAAACTTTTCCCAAAATGAGGAAACAATAAATCATTTATTCAACTAAATTTCAATTTTCTGGGAAAAACTACCAAAATGACTTTCAACTAAAAGTTTCAATGCTAGTTTGAAATACAGTGTTCGAGCATGACATCTAACCAGAATAATAAATATACTTGTCCTAAAAGTTCATGAAGTATTTATTTATTTAACATTATTTGTTAAGCTAAGTGATAATCCGGAGTATAAGTATAACAAAAGCAAAGCAGCAGCAAGAATAAGGCTTTGTTTAGGATTGCGGGGAGATTGCATTATGTGCGGTGAGAAAGTGTAATATTACGTTCCGCATATCGCGATGAATCGATTACGATATATTTTTCTGCGGTCCTACCGGAGAACGCAGAAACATATTCCCATATGCTTTTTCCTCAACTCCATTTTATCTAATAGCGTTAGATAGATTTTAATACCAAACTAAGAGCAAAGGTGACTGACTCTCACCCTGCAAATATGGCTTTTGCACATCTGCCCTTTCTGTTTCTACAAACAGAAGTCGGCCGGCTGGATTCATTGCTCTCTCTCTCTTTGCTTGTTTTGGAAGATCAAAGTGCAGACAGAATGAGACACCCAAATGTTACAGTCAGAATTGGCAACCACAGCACCAGTGGCATTATTAGTGGAATCCACATCCACATTCATGATTCATTAATGTTAGCTGTCACATCCCACATCTAGCTCAGAGTTTTCCTCCATTGATCTAAGAACAGCAAATTTACACCAATGCCTAGATAATTTGCAAAACATCACAAAGTCACCTTTTCATTTAATGATTTCTTTTTGTTAATGAAGTTCTTCCAGATTCGTCTGTAGATAACTTCTGCACAAATAGCATTCTGTCCGGCGATTTGTTTTTTTGAGAGATAGATAGCACGCTACTCGCTTCGTTTATTTCATTTAGAAATAAACTTAGTTGAAAATGTGAATCAACTACGATTCGAACTTGGGTTCTCAGATACCAACCACAAAGTCCTTCGCCACTTGCTCTAGAGACGGTCTATTGTCCGGCGATTTGTTAATATACCGCTTTATATATATATATATAAAGAGAGAGAGAGAGTAGGACTACTGTGCTATTAGGAGCACAGCAGCCCTTGTGCTCCTAACTTTCTAACCACCCATCAAGTTTGATGGGTGGTTAGAATGAGAGAAAAAAGAGATATTGAAGAGAAATTCAAGGAGAAGAGAAATTGAAACACCCAATTTCTTCCCAATATCTCATCTCTCTCTTGTTCTAATCATCCATCAAACTTGATGAGTGGTTAGAAAGTTAAGAGTACAAGGGCTGCTGTGCTCCTAATAGCACAATAGCTCAGAGGCCAGGAGAATTTGACCTAGTTAATTAATGTGCTTTGCGCTTTGCAAATATGAGAACATATGGTGATGTTAGGGAAATTAACTTCTTATCTTTTACTTAATTCTTTTGACAAAAAAAGAGATATAGCAGGAATTTAAACCCACAATGGGTCATTCATGCTCACAAGAAATAACCACCACTTTAACCCTCTTTTTCAGAACAAAGTCACTTTATTTATCTTCTTTTTAGTCCCTACAACCCCCCTTACAAATTCAAAGAGAGGGAAAGCATGGTTAATTTCCCCCTTTATGTACATGTACATATGTGGATGCCCATGCCATACATCTCAACATAAGTACCAACCTTATTAATTGTAGGGAGGGAGAGGTGAGGGATGAGATGAGCTCAAAACCTAAAGCTTAAATATGTTCTAGTCTCATCAAGATGGACCAAATTGATGGGATTGGCTCAGCTCGAGTATTTTCTATTGGACCGCGCCCGGCGTAGACCGGTTCGACCAGGTCGACCGCCTCGGGAACAACCGCCTCCGCTGCTTCAGATTGCGCGAGAGCTCCATCTCCGACCGCAGTATCTCCCACATCACTTGCACATCCTGATACCCGCAAGTTTGCACGTCGTCGTGAAGCTTAAGAATGCCACTACCTGCGCGAAAAATTACACGAAATTGTTTAAGAAATAACCAGTACAGTTAAATAACTTACAAATGGATTAAATTGTAATGATCTACATGACAATCATTTGTGCAATTCCATTTCAAATAATAATGTCTCACAAAGTGTTAATTATGTTGTGACACTGATAGGAGTTGGTTTTTATTGCTTTACAAACAATTCTTTTTATCTTTTTGGGCTTCATAACCAATTATAATCTGATATATAATAACTCTTCAATTATAATATAATAAAAGAGCAATGTTGTAGCCAGGTAAAAATGAACTTTTTTTTCTCTCTTTTTTTTTTTTTGTTTTTGTGAAGTTTCAGGATTGGAAGGTCCCCAAAAATTCAATGTGATGCACTATTTTCACTTTGGAATTAAGGAGATATTTATTTGGTGATACTAAATTAGGTATCACCTCTTTAAGATAAAAATAGAAGTATCATATTTGGAGGAATTAAACCACTAAAGCATTGTAATAACAGTAAAGCAAATGATCACTGAACCCATTTACAGTAGGTGGAGAAAATTAACCAAGAAGCAGACATTAACTCATACATTTAAACTAGTACACTCAATAAATAATATTTAGATAAATTTAAATATGTCTAAACTCAAATCTCTTATAAAAGAAAGTAAAAATAGAAAATGTTGTGAAACTCTATATCTCTCTATTTATTAATTGAGCTTTAATAAACATAAAAATCTTTTCTTTTTCTTTAAAAACCCTCATGATTTCCCTTAAAATTTCCCATCTGTAATTGATATAAATTTCTCCATTGAATGAATAAAATTCTTAAAAGGTACATATCCTTATAGATTGACTTGGGAAATGAGAAAACATTATAATTAATTATGGAAATAGGTTGAAGATATTGATTTGTGTGTGTCAAAAATATGTGGGGAGGGAAATAATAAAAATAAAAAAGAAAAGATTTAATAAAAAAAAGACATAAAAGATATTTTAATAGGTTTTCAAACTAACAAAGGAGAGCATATTACCTAATCAATCAAGAGGTCCTAAACAAATGAGATACCTAAAAATGGATGGTGGATATCAAAAGAAAGAAGAGAAAATGCTTTGTCCAACTCCCATCTAATTGTATGGACTATGGACCATTCACCAATTCATAGACTCCATATTTATCCATCCTCCTCAAAATAATTAAAAATAATTTAATAATAATAATAATAACAACAACAACAACAACAATAATAATTAGTATTATGATGTTTCATTAAAAAAAAAAGATATTTTAATATATAATAAATCATTTAAAAACCTATAAGCAAGTAGCTTTTCAAACTAACAAAGGAGAGCAAAAATCCTAATTAATAGGTTAGTAATATAATTTCATAACCAGAGAGACTTATTAATACATATTTAATTAACCATAGGTTTATCTAATTAGATCACTATTCGTTAACTGAATTTAGCAAAATTTAATAAAATCTAAATTTATTCCTTGCAAATTTTGGCCTTTTGCGATTTCACTCAGCTCCTACTTTCACAAAATGGAGTGTAAATTAATATAAAAAATAAGATAAGATATAAATAAATCCTAAGAATTAAATATATGTACCAATTCGTAAAATAAATGAAAAAAATATTGATTTAAAAAAAAAAAAAAGGTGGTGGTGAGTTAGGGGAGGTGAGGTTACCGTCCTTCCGGGCCTTGACCCGGGCGGCGACGGCGAGCCACGCACGCTTGACGGGGAAGACGACTTTGTTGTGCCACCACGCCATCACCCGCGCCCCGATCCTCCTTCGCCGTAGGGCGGCGCACCCGACCGCGACACCCCCCAATCGCCCCGCCAGGTCCTCCGAATCTCGTCCTCTGCCGCCGTTGCCGCCGCCTCTGCCTCTGCCGCCACTGCTGATCCTTCGGTAACCTCACCGCAAAGTTACCCCTCTCACTCGCAATAATTTATTTTTATTTTTTGATTATTTTTTGCTCATTATTATTGTTATTATTATTATTATTATTCATCTCTCCTCCACCACTTTGTACTTTGGAGATCTATGAAGAGCTCTCTCTCTCTCTCTCTCTCTCTTTCTCTCTGTGGCTCTTTTATCGGTGTAGATTCCACAAGTTGTTGTGATGATACACGGTCACCACCGGTTTTTATTTTATTTTATTTATTTTATTTTTCTTTTTTTCCTCCAATCGAGGTTTGACACGCTCCACGCATGTGGGGCCCGGTTTGTAATTTTGACACGTGTGGGTTGTACTATTCGGGCACAAAAATCAACAGGGCCTCTAACATGGGAGATTTTATTTGAGGATCTTGGATATTTCATCAAATTTTGTTGCCCCAAATAAGATTATAGTTATGTATTTTTTAAAAAATTTCTTTTTTTACCATAATATTATTGTATTACTTTTGCTTAGATTTCTATAATTTTGATGGGTTAATTTGATTGGTTGTATTTGAATTCTACGTGAAATAATAAATATAAAAAATATAGTTTCCTCAAGTAGTAGATAAGCAAATTAAATTTTTACTCATCGCTTCTATCCGCATATTAATAACTACTTCTAAATAGCGACATCAATTCTATAATATAATATATTTTACCATTCCAATGTATAATAATAATATAATTATTTTGTGCACTTTTTTAATGAAATCTTAACGGTATCATTTGTTTTGGGAATAATATTATATAATTAACATTAATAAACATTTTAACCATGAAGGAATTAAAAAGATTAGACAGTATAATTAAAATTTCTAGAGAACTTAGATATCCATCTCAAAAAATGCGCCATAGTCTTTGTAAGTTTTGCGATATATATAAAAACCACAGAACAATAAATTAATTCAGCTTAATTCTCAAATTCTCTTACTCAATAGTCTTAAATATGCTAGGAGGTCATGGATCTCTATGAATTGCGATGATCCAACTTCATCACCTTTGCTATGGTGCGTTGATGGAGAAATCTCGGTGATTTTTGACCAGAATCAAAAAATCATCTCCTAAAAAATATTCCATCTATTTGTCTAAAACAACATCGAAATAAACATGTGATCATACCTCGTGATGCAATGATCGATCGACCCAATCATGTAGTCCTATATATCGACCGTGACGTACGTGATGACTTAGTCTATCATAGAGTTCCACCGACCGTGACACACTGGCATACTTCTGTATTGTACGTACGAAAGTGCTTTTAGTTTACCCATCATTTCTATTTGAGGGCTCTCATACAATTTTATTTTAATTATTTTTATGCTTTTTTGAACTATATTAGTCCACCGGGTCACCGGTGAAAATTTTCAATTTAAACAATCTAACCAATATGTCTAGCTGTAAATACTTCTCAATTTGATTAAATTACAGATAAATAGATCTTCTGGATTGAGATTCTTTTTTTTAGAGAAAAATATAGCATGCTATACGCTCCATTCATTTTCTTTTTTTTAGAAATGAACTTAGCCAGTAGTGCAAAGCAACTATATATCGAACTTGGGATCTCAGGTACCAACCATCAAGTCCTTTGCCTCTTACGCCAGAGAGAATCGATTCTTCTTGCTGAGATTTGGCATGAGATGCTAGACCGTCAGTATCTCAATAGCGAGGCACATCTGGGGTGGGGATTGGAGGAGTCATGAGTTCGACTCTCTGAGTTCCACTCTTGGTGCGAGAACTTCGGTTAAGGTTGTAGGGCACTAAGCTCTCAATTATCCAAAATATATGATAATAAATATATAAAGGAAAAAAAAAAAAAAAGAATGTATGAGCTTGGGGGGGTCCATGGCGTAGTCGGTGAACCGGGCTCACGCGCCGCCTCGGTCTTCCCCCCTCTGCTCGTGAGCTCCGTACGAGGGAGGCCGACCAATCAAGCGACCGACGAGGCTATCGACTCGACACGTGGCGGAAATCCATTGGCGGCCTCTCCCCGTTCCGCTTTGTTTTTTTTGACTCGTGTCGCACACGTGGCGCTCGCCGCCTCGGTGTGCGCGCGTATCTTTCTCGTGTTCGGTCGGGGAGGGTGACCCGAAGTGGGCCCCAACCACTCCCCTCCCCCAACCCAAAAGTGGGACCCACCCCCCACATCCCCACCACAAGTGGGACCCACGTTTTCCGCGCGAATTCCTCGGGCGATTAATCGCCTCGATCTCTCCCACGGCCCCCGATCCGGGTCCAACGCTTGCCCCGCAATTTCCACGCTATTGTGTGGTTCTACGCATGTTGTTTGATTCAACAACGTATGCATGATTAGGGAAATAGATGCAGCACTGGTATAGCAATTCGTGCAATACGGCGGATGAATAATTAAAAAATATAAAAAATATCAATAAAAAAAATAGCAATAAAAAAAGTGATGATGAGGGGCGTGATTTATCTTACCGTTGAATGAAAGGAACAGCTGAAAGAAAAAAAAAAGAAAGGACTTAAGCTGGTTTGAGGTGGAGCCCACACTCAACTATGAAGGAAAAGTTGTCATGCGGTAATTTTTGGAAAAATAATGTATAAGTATATATAAATTGGAGTTGAGCTAGAATACTATCGATAGCAAACGGGCTTCGTTGCCACCCATTTGTTTTTGATGATAGAGCCTCCAAATCGATGATCGGCATCGTTAAACATGATCTATACAACTTGAAGTGTTTAGAAATCAAATTTCAAATCTTTTCGACATCATTTGCCTAATGATCAAAGGGTTTCAAAATTTGTAGTTTTAATGGTCGATATGAGGTGTTTTCTCGTTTAACGGCGTGAAGATATCCAAATCAATTGAATTTTTGTTAGAAAATTCTTTAAACTATTTAAAACAAGATCTAAACTCTTGATCTTGATTACAAGATTCCTATCATCATTTTTTAAAGAATATTCATTTTCAACCGTTCATTTTTGTGTCCACTCGATGAATAAAAGAACAATATCGGAAATATATGAAATTTGATTTCTAAACACTTTAAGTAGTATAGATTATGTTTAACGGTGCCGATCATCGATTTAGAGGCTCCATCATCGAAAACAAATGGGTGTCAACGGAGCCCGTTTGCTACCCATAGTATTCTAGCTCAACTTATATAAATTATTGAGTCTACTTAGTGGGAAAAAAAAAAAAAGAGAGAATGATCATACATGTGGAGGCATAAAGGGCCGGGATTGTTCCATGGGAATGTTCGTATTAGTTTGTTTTAGTTTGATTGTTAGGTTGAAGTGTCGCGATCATCGTTGTTATTGTCATTGGCGATTTGATTTATTCTTCGATGATGTGATAGTCGATTGATCAGATGATCAAATGCAAGCTAATTAGAAGTTACATATGTACGTAGATCTCATAAGAGCCGTTGAGTGTGAGATAAGTGATCGAAAGTCTAGTGCCATCTGAGCTGTCTGTATTATGTCATACAATTTTGTGGAAAAAAAGACAAAAGTTCTTATACTGCTGTTCTTTTTTACGTGATTCGCAGATGTTCTTATATTGCTGTTGTTTTTTACGTGATTCGCAGAGTAAAGATAACGTAGTTCGTGATGTGATATATCAAGGAAAGTTAAAAAGTGATCATCAATATAATTGTAACTTTTGAATATATAACTTTGCGATTTGTGGATAATGTTTGTTACCAAATTAAGGAGAGGACCTACTTTTGCAATAAATGTTTAAGGGAGGTTAAAAATTGGCAATTGTTGGAGAGTATAAATAGATATCAAATAAATCGAGGTATTGAGGCGTGTGTCAACACTTTCGTTAAGCTTGATATTTACCCGCACTCAAAAATATGCAGAAGGATTAATGAGAAATCACCTTCAGGATACAATAATACCACCGAAGCATGCAAACGACACTTTTAAAGATTTTTTTATCAAAAAATTTCTCTCTTAAGAATCAATATAAAAAAATTGGGATAAAAAAAGATTGGTTATGTTGCCTTGAAGCCTTCGAATATCTTCTATTTATAAAATATGAATAATTACGATAAAAAATTGGTTACGAGAAATGATTGGTTATATTGCTTTTATTAGAAGACACTGATTAAATAGTATAAAAATATATAATAAATCTCTATGGTAGACTCATTATAAATTTTTATCAAATTATTTTTAATTATTTTTTAATTATTGTTTTGTATTTTATTATTTTTATATTAAAATGAGTTGAATATATTCTCTGTCACTTTTAATCAGTATTTTTTTAACAGTTCTAATATAAGTTTATGGATTTGCTGTTTATAGTGTAAAAAAAAAAAACAAATGTACTTCTCCAAAAAAACTAGAGTGTGAGAAATGAGTACAATGTAATATAGTATTAGTAAGCTTTAAATGTAAAATGTATGTTTCATATGTCACATCAGAAAATGGAAAACCTCTCTATGGATGCTAGCTTGGATGAAAAAAAATCCTGATGTATGGTCTTAGGGGCCATCTGGTTAGATACAATTAAAAATATAGTGTAATGATATATGCATATAATTAAAAATAAAAATCTATAACCATATATATATATATATATATAAAGAATAATTAGTGTGGTAATCTTATAAATTGTTTAACGTTAATTATTCTTTCTAACTATTGCATTTTGAAATTGCTCAATTTGAGTATAATTCCAACTACAGTAGGATTCAAATAAATCAAATCAAATTTTAGATTTGAATCTGAATATAGTTACAACTATATTGTAATTACTATTCCACGCAATCGAACAGACATTTACTGAGTTCCTTAACTCACCCCATTTTAATCCTCTATTTATTTAGGGAAAACTTCAAAAACCCCCCCTGTGGTTTCATGCATTCTCACTTTCATACCCTGTGGTTTAAAACGTATCAATTTGCCCCCCTGTGGTTTCATTTTTTTCTTTTTGTTATCAATTTTATTATTATTTTTTTTTAAATCAGTGACAAAATTAAAATTAAAGGATACTAAAGTGAATATTCGATAAATATAGATGGTTATTTGAAGTTTTTTGTATATAATTTAACGAAATATTAACGAAAAAGCTTCTGAAAAGATAAAAACGAAACCACAGGGGGGCAAATTGATACGTTTTAAACCACAGGGTACTAAAGTGAGAATGCATGAAACCACAGGGGGGGTTTTTGAAGTTTTCCCATTTATTATTTTGTCACAGTTTAGTTTATTCAAATTAATTTTGGCCTACAAAGGCTCATCAACTGCACTTTTGCAGTATGTCCATATATACACAGCACTAATCAATTATTTTTCTGAGAAAATATTCATAATAAACACAGTAAGTTGGACTTAGTCAAATATTTAATGCTATATAAATATATAATATATAGCATCAAAGTTGCCGTAGCATCAATCAATTATGCTATCCTATGTTCACAAACATTTTGATAGGCACTTGTGTGGTTCTTAAAGTTAAACGTATAGGTTTACTATTTCGAACTAAATATCACTACATGAACACTAGAAGATCCCTAAAATTTGCTTAGAAGTTATGATTATAGAGAAATACTAAAGAGTGTCAATTTTATGCCCCCTCGACCTACGGGTTAGAAAATTTCTAGATTTTTAGTATACATAAAAAAGTTACAAGATAAAGAACGATCTAATATGGAGCATCTGATGAAGGATTATATGATTTATATATATTTTTTGGTGTGTATAAATAATATTGCTCATGATTATATAGGCGATAGTTAGTAGATAATTTTTTTTTTTGTTTTGTTAAAAAAATTACAGGCATGGCACGTACAAACTCAGTAGACATCAACTCTTAAAGGCTAAATGTATATATTCAACTGAAAAATACCACATGCTGTGTTAATTCATCAACGTTACATTCTAGGGGACCTTTTGGGATATATTGAGGATTACTCTTTTAAACCTAGATAGAGTTAGGAAAAGATAAATCGAAAATAAAATTACTCCAGCAAATTAAATTTATTAAATCCAACCAAATCTAGTTGGTGAATACTTATAATTTCAATGAGTCTCTCTATTAATGAAAAAAAAAAACTAATACTTAGGATGCTCCTTACACTTGGAAATTGATAGTGACAAAGGTGATTTGCTATTGATAGGGCAACTACAATATATCGTATCAAAATTTGGTCAATTTTGCGCAGCTAATATGAATTTTCTTTATATATGTGGCTTTTTCTTTATAGCGCTACTAATATGCTTAACTTTAACATCCGAATTAATCAATGATTGTCATCTTTACATATATATATATATATATATATATATATATATATATATATACCAGCAACTTTTAAAAAACCGCCCTTGGGGGTACGGCAATCATAACACGACGATTTTGTGCGGGTAGGACAATCAAAGATCGTTATATATGTGGCTCTTTTATAGCCGCAAATACGCCGACCGTAACGTGCGAATCAGTCACGCAATCGAGAGCTAAGCATGCATGTCAGCATATCAACGACTTGTTTAAGAAATGTTGCGAGGGTATAATGGCCATAACAAAGTGATGTATTATATTTGAAAACAACACAACGATTTGAAAATGATAGCTATAGCACAAGGTGGTCATGAGGTTTACTTGTTAAGTAATGCTAGATGACTACTGTTGCCGACAAAATAAAGGAGATCTAAATCCAACTCAACCATATCAAAAGATTTGGGCAAAGATACGCGCGCGGCGACCCCTTGTCAAAATCGCCGAGGAATCGCCGTAGTAGTTGGAGACCGTTGGAACAAAAATAAAAAAAAATAGAAAAGAAAAAGAAAAATCGAACGAAGCTATATACGCCTCCTCTACGCGCCAGCCGAGGTCAAAGAACCCTGTCGACTACGTTGACCGCCGACCCGACGAGATCCGCCGTCCGTTTGGGACACGTGGGAGAATCGGAGGACGAGTGGATCGGAGGCACGTGCGTCTCGCGTGAGGAGTAGGGTTGCAAATGGATCCGAATTGGTGGTGCGTCCCGCCCCGATCCGTCCCGAGTGAGACTGTACGCGAGAAATATAGAAAAATATAATTTGTTCTGAATATATTTCGATTGCTAAGAAAAAAAAATCAAGTTCTTTGATCAGTAAAAAAATCTGTAAAAAAAATTTGCTCTTGTCTTGATCTGCTCAAATGGAGCAGTAAATAGGAATAAGATATAAAATAAAATATAAATTAATATGCTTTGATTTGATAAAAAACGGTGCAAAAAGAGAAAATCCCTTCAGTCCACAGATCCGTCCCGTTTGCATACCTAGTGAGTGAGGAGTCATTTGTGGGCGATGTTGGTGATGTGGCAGAGTATGATCACATGTACCTACGCCACCACCTTTTTATGATTAAAGAATACGCATATGATGTGATTTTTCTATCGGCGTAAGCATTTTAAGAAAATCTTATTTATCAGTGGCGGAATGAAAATGAAAGCTCTTTAAAATAATTTTACCATTTATTGGACAAGAGAATGCAATAAGAGCCCGTTGTACATAGACAACAAGTTCGAAAGCGATATTACCCACAAAGTCAAAATAATACGAATAATTGTATCGGACAAGTTTAGCATTGTGAGTGCATGGTATAGAATATGTAACGCTTCATTTCAATATCCTAGCAATTTATTTAAATAGAATTTATGCATTTTTTTTTAACTTTTGTTTTCTCAAATCAAAACATTGAAGCTTTTTTTTTTTTACATCATTGTACAATTTTGTCAGCTATAATTTCTTAAATTAATATATTATATTTATTTTATTCAGAAAAAATGATATAGAAATCATAACAGATCATGAATCAACATATTAACCTACAACAAAATTATATTATTGATACAAAAATAAAATCCTACATTTCCACCAAATTAATGTTTAAGTTCTTTTGCTCGAGGAGAAGTTTAAGACTTTATTTAAATCATAGAAGTCGAAAGCACAATCTCTTTTTATGAAAGCATAAAAGAGGAGGGATCGAACTCGCGGCCTCAAAGAACCACAACACTAGATTCGTGTTGCTTTTTTTTACTCTCTCTTTTTTTTTCTTTTTTTTTTACAGTGTGAATAGGTGACTTATTGCCACCATATGAATGTCGGCAAAGTTGTTTTTATTAACATCTAGAAGTTTTGGGACTCCTCTTGAGAATATAATTTGGGCCCTACGTACTAATATTCTTAATGAAATAAGTACATTAATAAATGGTACAAAAGTGCAACAATTAACTCTACAAGATGGAAAATTAATTATAAAAAAAAACAACTGGTGCATAACTTGAGATGGAAGGTTATAGTAAATATTAACAACCACACTTTTACTTGAGAAAAATCAGATTTATTGAATATGGTAAACTTCAACTAGAAAATAATAATAAGATTATATATATATATATATATAGTGTTTAAATTTGTCTAATTTTTATTCTAATTTGAAGATGTGACATTGTACCAAGAGGTTAGAAATAAAGGCTCCACCAATTAATAGGTCTAGGAACAATTTTATAACATGATTTGTATATAAATTATAAGGGGCTAAACCATTGGACCCACTAACAAGTACACTGTAGCTTAGAATTTTTTCTGGGGCATTTTGATTACATGATTTGACACTTAATAAGTTAAAGATTAAACAAAAATCCCTTTTTAATAAATAGATTTGAGAAAAACATTAAAAATACTATTCTCCGATAGCTTTCGTAAAGTTCTAATCTTGAAAGCTTTTCACAAAATGCAGTTTTTCAAGGGTAGACGCTGTTATCCGTTAGGTTTACATTTTATGTTTTGGAAGCTATAAGATAGATTTTAAAAAGAGCATGGTGGTCACGCTATACTAGTAATTCGAATCTAATTGATAAAGAAAATAATAATCGCTAATAATATTCTTAAACTTCAACAAATGAAAGAGGCTCGAAACAATCCAAAAACTCTAACATAATTGCGAACATTAATCGATTGATTGAACTAATCTTAATTGCTTGTAATTGTAAACAAAAGCTATTTGACGAGATCCGTTCGATCGAAACAAGGTGATCGATCAGTCTCAAGATGAGGGCAACCAAAATGCCCTCATAACAAGGTCATACTTTTTGATCAAAAGCACTTTTCAACAATGAAAACTATCCATTTAATCCATCCTTTTTTTTAAAAAAAAAGGAATTAAAACACTAATAATTACTAAAGTTCTTATATTTGAAAAGAAGAAAGAAAATGAGCAGCTATCAAAACATAAGAGAGTGTTACATGCTTTAATTAATGAAAGAGACCTCACAAGTGAAAAGGAGAAAAGGGTAATTAACACTAAAGCATCTCCCACTCTTCTCCACTAAACCATATTATGATAGATTCATCCAACAATGAAGATATTCCAAGTGAGTGGTCTCTCTCTCTCTCTAGAATGTTACATCTTTTATTTTTTCCTTGTATAGTTTATATTATTTTTCTTCTTTAATTTCCACTAGAAAGTTCATAAGAGATAAACATCACTAAGTTCCCTTTTTTTTTTTTTTGAGTGCATGCATGAAGTTTCCACTGTGTTGTTATGGCCAAAAAAAACACACTTATCAGTGGGCTAGTGCAGTGGCAATATAAAGAGTTACTTGGATATATACTGTTGTTGGTAAAAAAAATTATATATTTACATACTCCAAACAACATGTTTCTATTGCTGAATATAAAATATTAAAACACATTCTCCTAACGGTCTAATCTTTGTTTCATACAATTGAATATGAGATCAGAGCACAAAGTTCTTGAGTTCGTATTGTGGTTCATCAAAAGTGACAACTTAATTTCTATTTTTCACTGTATCAGTAAGTGCTAGAGTTTTCTATGTTGAAAATGGCATGTGTTAAGTATAATGTGGCTGCTGGAAGATGAAGGAGAATAAAGCAAACCTGCAGCAACTGGGCACAGATTTGCTGAGAAGGAAGGCCACTTGTGACATGCTAAGAAGTGCTTATTGAGTTGAGAAGCAAGTGTGTTTTGGGCTCACATAAATGCTATTCTATTTATTATACTCAAAAGCCACTCATTTGTCCTTTCAGATTAGGCTGTACATGTGCGAATATCTTATTCTGTGTATTACTTTAATTTAAAAGTTTTAAAAATTGCGAGCAGAATGTTGAGGTATAAACGGGACAGATCTTATGGTGATAGACTCGTTTGGTGTTCTACACTATCGCCATCGCCAAATTTACCGTGCCTCCTATCCTATTCCTATCTTCATGACACAGTAAAATATACGTCTCACAATCCGCCCGCCTAAAAATTCACCTTATGTTTGCACTACGAATCCGCCCCACAAACCAATTATTTTATTCAAATTAAAGTTAAATACAGTTAAATTTGTTTATTAATTTAATTAAAACCAAAGTTAAGAAAAATAAAGGTATCATAAAAGCAACTCTCTCTTAAATCACACTTATTTTAGACAAAAAAAAGGTAATATATTTAAGACGCAAGTAATATTCTAAAAACATAGTTAAATTTTGTTTTATTTTGTAGTTTAAATATTTATTCAGGGCAGATCATTTTTTTTCTTTTTTTCTTTTTTTCACTATCTCCTGTCCCGAATCCTTTTCGGGTCAGAAAAATACCCTATTTACCATTCCGAATCCATTTATGCCCCTTACTGACCAGTTACCACCCCATTCGGATCGGATTAGGGTGGGAGCTCCACCCGACCCGAGTGATAGAATAGAGTAGTAGCAAATAGGTGAAGTTAATTAAGTTCGTTGGTGAAGGATACAAATGGGCCCAGAAAAATATATTGGCCCATAGGCTTCGCCATGGGCCCACCTGTGTTTAAGCCCATGCTCTTTTAAGCGATCGATCCTCCACGAATCTCAAAGTACGTCAGAGGAACGGAGTGTCTTCGCGAATCTTAAAGAGCTCCTTCACACTGACATGTGGGGCCCAAACGTCATTCATTGTGGTATGTATATATAAAGCTCCTCCTACTCCACGTGGCCCCGCCACCGCCTCTACCCACTCCGATGCTCCTCCGCCCCTTCAAATCCCCTCTCCCCCGACCGATCCCCCTCCTCTCCCCTCCCCACTCCCCTTCTCTCTCCCCTCTCTCTCCCTCTCGCTCCGCCATGGCTCCCTCGACCCTTCCTCCCCCTCCCTCTCCCTCCGCCTCTTCCCCTCCCGCACCAAGGGCGCCTCCTTGGTCCTCCCTTCCCTCCCCCTCAAGGTCGCCATTGAAGCCCTCCGCATGGTCCTCGCCTCCGTCTTCGAGCCCCGCCTCGCCACCTACGCCTACGGAGGCCGCGGCCCCGCCATCGGCCGCCACACCGCCGCGCGCTACCTCAAATCCGCCGTGGAGAGCCCCTCCTGGTGGTTCCGCGTCGCCCTCCGCCGCGAGCCCTTTGGCCCTCGCCATGTGCGCCGCCTCTGCGCTGCCATTGCCGAGAAGGTCGACGACCCCGACCTCCTAGCCCTAATTGAGCGCCTCTTCACCTCGGAGGCGCTCGCGATCGAGCTCGGCGGGGCCCAGTTGGCGCGGGGGTTCCCCCAGGAGAGCGGCCTCGCCCCGATCCTCCTCAACATCTACTTCGACGCCGTAGATCGCGAGATTCAGAAGATTCGAGAGGAGGTGCACAAGAGAAACCCTAGGCTTCGATCCCTGCCGAATGAGGAAGATTCTAGGGTTTTCCACCGACCCATTAGGGTTTATGCCGTTAGGTACTTGGATGAGATACTGGTCGTCACCTCGGGATCGAAACTTTTCACCATGAACATCAAAGATAGAATTTTGAAGCTTCTAGAAGGGGAATTGGAGCTTATAATCGACAAATTGGGGACGTCGATCCACAGCGCGGTTTCGGAGAAGATGGAGTTCATGGGGATGGAGCTTCAAGCAGTTCCTCCTTCGGTTCTAAACCCTCCCTTATCCGAAAAAGCCATTAGGGCTAGGAAGAAGTACTTAAAGAGGAAGGCGGCGAAGGCGCAAGAGTTAAAAAATGCCCGCGAGACCAGGAGGAAGAAACTGGGGTTGAAGATACTAAACCACTTGTTCAAGAAGCTCAAGCGCGGGCATGCCGTTGAATGTGGTTTCCGAATCGAAAGTGAGGTTAGAGATATTTTTAGGGGTTGGGCCGAGGATGCGGTGAAAGAATACTTTTCGTCGAAGGAGCATTGCTTTTATTGGCACCGAATGCTCACCAGAGGTGATTTTTTGTCTTTGAATAGAATAAGGGATCAGTTGCCACCGGAGCTGGTTGAATCCTACGACCAGTTTCAAGAAAAGGTCAATAAGTATTTGATGCCTGCATGGGCTAGTAGAGCTTTCGAGGAAGAAGAAGAGAGACGAGCTGAGGAGGAAGAAGAGAGGAGATATGCTAAGAGGACCGTCGATGACTTGACGGAGTTAAAGATGAGGGTGAATGCACCTATTGAGCTTGTGAGAAGGGCGGTTAAATTGGCCAAGTTCACTAATTCGATGGGTCGGCCTCGTCCCATCAAGCTACTACTGTGTTTGGATGATTCCGATATCATCAAATGGTATGCGGGAGTGGGGAGGAGGTGGTTGGATTTCTTCTGCTGTTGCAAAAACTTCAAAATGGTTAAGACCGTCGTTAATTACCACTTGAGGTTCTCTTGCTTCTTAACGTTGGCGGAGAAGCACGAGTCGACCAAAAGACAAGCAATTAGCCATTATACGAAGGATTTAAAAGTAATTAACGATAATGGAGAGGCAGAAGTGCACTTCCCGACCGAGAAGGAGATCAAAATGATGGGCGATAAGAATCTTGCGGATCCAAAACCTGTTGATGGCGCTTTGTCCATGATTTTGGTCAGGCTCGCAGTCGACGAGCCTAAGTGCACGTGCTTGGCACATTTCTGTACCAGAAGAGATACCGTGCTCTATCGAGTGCGGCTACTTCAGAACAGATTGAATGTGGACCCCATGAACGAGAAGAAGTGGGTGCCGGGGATGGGTGCGATTCACGAGAGTCTGAATAAGAAGTGCTTTCCGTTGTGCTCGATGCATGCGAGCGATTTGCTCCTCGGCAGAATGTCTCTTCAAGATATCGACTGTACTTCATTCGTGAATGTGGAGGAGAATTCGCTTGTTCCAATCCTCTCATAGCGATCGGAAGTTCATATTCGCCATTTATGTTTGATGCGCAGTTATTTATTCATCAAATCCCTCTTTGATAATACAATTCTTCATTATTTCTCTTTCTGAGGTATTGTTGCTTTGCTCGAGATTCTATACAGTAACTATTACCGATTATTGCCGACTAAAGACGACGATGCCATTCTTGGACAGGGAAACTGCTGAAGGGTTTTCAGATTGTAACATCATATATACTGGTGAGAGAACTAAATCTAGGACTTGGTGTGGACTAAAATCAGGTATATATCCTTTTATTTGCACTGTTAGTTCCAAATTATTAGCTGCTTAGAAATCTAGGTTCCATTGCATTTCAAATATTCGACATTAGAGATTAACAACAACTAGACATACATTTGGACATCATTCGACTTTATTGGGTTAGTAATACAACCAACTTCAAATACATTGGGACATTTTTGATGAAAAATTCGCCCATTATATGTCCATTACTGATCTTTTCTGTGTTAACTAACCATCGCTTAGTTCCTAGTCATAATGCTAATTCAAAAGATAATCCAGTTTTTGCTGCACTTAGAGAGTTGTTTCTGGTGATTTTCTTTTATTATTATTATTATTATTTTACCTATATTGAACTCTTTGCGCGAAAGAAGAAGGTCGGATTCAGCATCAGAAATGGTGGTGAAGTTTGCAAACTTTGATTTTGAGGTTCTGAGAGTGTCTGTATTGATTTATTGATTATTGTTGATAGTTGATTGATATAGTGACTAAATTTTCATGATCTTTTATTCGTGTATAGCTCTTTGATGGCCTAAATTATGTTACTAGACATATTTGTAATAACCAATGCAAATGATAAGAGAAGTCTACTCTATTATACTTACATCATATCATCAATAACCAATCAATCAGATTCCTTCTTTTGAGAGAAAAGTATAATAAAAATATTTTTTTTAATAATCATGATTGAACGGATGAATCTAAGAAAATAAACTGATTAGTTGATGATGCTACATTAGTGATACTGGTATAACTAGTACATTCTAGACTTTGCACTAAGAACAATTTTTGCAAATTTGTGTATTGCCTTTAAGGCCCTATTTGAGAATGGAGTTTGACATTGATATTTATGAGGATTTTGATTAAAAAAATATTATTTTTTGAAATGTTGAACATAATATTTAATTTTAAATATCTAATCGCATCAAACTAATGGACTATTTGGAAACTGGCCCATGTGCCTGGTGCAAGAGAAATTCTATACTGTCACCACGTCATCAATAAAAAGATAATTATATTTTTTTTCTTTTCAAATAAAAATATAATAAAAATATTTTTTTATAATTATAATGGAATATATATTTTTAAAAATAGATATTTGATTGATTTGTGACGTCGCGTCGTCACCAATGCAATCGGTGCATTCTAGAATTTTTCCATGTGCAGGCGCTCTGGATGACGTGGCAACAGGTGACGGACACGCGTCATCTCCGCATTGGTGGAGCGCATTCTCTCCGCGTCTATAAAACGCTCCCTTCCCACGGGAGAGAACCCTAAAAAGCGATGAGTTCCTCCCTCAGCCTCTCTCCGCCGCTTCCTTCGTAGGTATCCGATTCTGATCTACGATTTTTCTTTTTTTTTTTCTCATCCCTATTCTTCTAATTTATTTTCAAATTTATTTTCTTTTTTTTGTTGTTTGATCTGATTTGATTTGATTTGATTTGATTTTGGGAGTTTGAAAAAAAACAAAAAAACAAATATGTTGTTGCAAAAACGTGGGCTCTAAAAAAAAGAGTCAAACAGCGGGCGCCTAATTGATGGCGATTAATACACCCGACTGCCGCATGGAGCCCAAATTAAAAATTTTTTTTAAAAAAAAGCCAGCGGAAGATTGCTTGGATATGTTCGATTCTATATCTTCCGATAATTCCAATGCCACAATACCTGGCTACATCATTTTTTTCCAAAAAAAAAAATTTAAGCACAGCATATTTCTGATTATATACATATGTTTATATACAGAATTATGCTACTATTTACATATATTTATATATAGAATTATGCTACTATACTATCGAGTTTTCAACCGTCGGATAAAAAAATATGCGATTAGGATGAAAATGGTTCTTTAGAGTTGAGTGAGTGATTAATTGAATAGTATAATCTAACGGATAGAAATGATTAAAAATTGATCTAATGGTAGTCCGACTGAAATATTATCGATAGCATCAAGCACCGAGCTCAGCTCTCTCTCTCTCTCTCTCTCTCTCTCTCTCTCTCTCTCTCTATATATATATATATATATATATATATATATAAGTATTTATGTTTATTTATATTTAGTTATATAATGTAATAGAATAATGGCTCTACTTCAGACAACGGGCGCTTTGTTTGTTTATTATTATAAATAAACGATGACAAGATGCCTTTTGCATGGAGCCTATACAAAGAATCCATCCCAATGGAATGGTGTGAGGCTGCTACACGATTGGAGGTCGTGCTTATACTCATTTTATAGCCCCCTTCAAATTTAAAGTTGCCACATTCTCTCGTTTTAGTTTTTTTCTTTTCTTTTCTTTCTTGTTTTTGGAGCATTTGGTGTTGAATTTCTTTTTTAAAAAAAAAAAAACTTTTGTTTGATCGGTTTCGGTGTTTGGATTTGCAGGGTTTGATTCAGAGTCCCAAGTTTCTCGGTGGTGATTATGTTGTTAGAAGAAGTGATTAGAAGTAATTGTCAATTTGAGGTTGCATTTTTAAAGTGCGCGCATTAATCAATCACAAAAAAAAAAAATTGCATGGAAAACTCAGATTTTAAATCTTCAATGCAACATAAAGAATTATAACATGCAAGGCTATAATAAAGGTTTTTTTTTACGCTAACTCCAGGTTAGGAGTGTAACCAACGATACTCAAATTCATGGCCACTAAACAGTTTTGCGAGTGGATCTCACAATTAAGTTAATACGCTGTAAATATTAAATTTTTTATTAAAGAAGGTGCGCAGATGAATATGAGAATTGGACTCGTAGCAAAACCCTCTCGAAATAACAAGTGATAAAGCTCAAATTAAGCCATTCTTAGTTGTCATTCCACAAATTCCCCCATTCGAATTAATGAATAAATAAATAAATAATCATCAGCATGATGTGTTTCTTCTTACCTTTTTTTTTTTTTTTTTTACTCTCTTTCTGGCAGATCAGCATTTCAACTTACGTGTCACATCAACACTTCACATTGTAAAATGTATAACTAATAATTGATAATTAAAACTCAATAAAAATACAAAGATTTCCTTGATATATATATTATATATATATTATAATAATAATATATATTATATAATATATATATAATAAGAGAGGAGAGAGAGAGCCACAGAGATAGAGAGAGAGAGAGAGAGAGAGACCACCCCTCTATACTTATCTATAGTAACGTCCCGCGCCGCCCAGCGGTTCCGGTATATTCTCCTTGTTTCGATCTTAGGGTGTTCCAAATTAACGATCAACACGCTAAAATGATATTAGGGTATTTTAAGTTTTTAGAAATAAAATTTTATATTTTTTTCGACATAGTTTACTTTATGATCAAATTATTTTAAAATTGTCAATTTTCAATGGCTACTATGGCGAGTTTGGAGTTTAATGGTGTAAAAGAATTTAAATTTTTTTAATTTTTGATAGAAAATATTTTAAACTATCTAGATTAATGTTAATATTCTTGATTTTGAATTTAAAAGTTCTAGTAAAGATTATTCAATTTTTACCGTCCATTTTGACATAATTTATTTACTAAGTAAACGATGTCGAAAAAAATTAAAATTTTATTCTTAAAAGCTTTATATATCTTAGATCATATTTAACGGTGTGGATCGTTAATTTGAACACCCTAA